>NC_089773.1:7675000-7767500 GCF_040412425.1 Macrobrachium rosenbergii
ATAATTGTAATTTTACGGAATAAAGACGAGTGTTCGCTTAATCGGGGTCTGCATATATGAGCGTCAAGCGTGCAATGTTGCAAACTGTTGAATTATTGATGCGTTTAAAATTTGCGTTAAAACACGTTATATCTTTATTAATACGGGCGTAATAACGTCTATGATGCCTTATATTCCGTTTATAAACATCATACGGATACACGACGAAATATAAAGAGGTAAAACTGTAAATACATAAATCTCCGTTATCGTACCCTGGCAACCCAACACCTGTCATTGCCACCGAAGCCAACAGACTATAATATCCCCTCTCGTGTGATTTAAAAAAAAAAAAGAATAAAAAAAAGCCTTTGTGGCTGTGATTGGCTGATTCGGTATGGATTAGGTTTATCAGGCGTTTTATAGGTTTAACTCTATTTTGATGCACGGTGGTTTATTAGGTTCCCTTTTGGCTTGGATTTAATACAGGTTTAATGGTAGTCTCAGGATTTATATAGGGTGTAGGGTCTTTATTGTGTCGAGTTTATTTATAAACGTATGTTTATATGTGTGTGTGTATGTATATATATATATATATATATATATATATATATATATATATATATATATATATATATATATATATATATATATATATATATAAACTTGAGAATATTTGTGAATTTAAAACAAATTGTATACTTGATAACTGCAAAAGAGATGAATCAATATTTTTGTTCAGTATATTATTATGATGATGATTATTATTATTATTATTATTATTATTATTATTATTATTATTATTATTATTATTATTATTAATCATGATACTAATATTGTTGATGTATCTATTTTTCATAAATATTATTATTATTATATTATTATTATATGTGTTCATATATAATCTAATTTTCATAACTGCTATTATTGCTATAATAATTAGATGGTAGCCATTCCATTTAACAGTATATTATTATTATTATTATTATTATTATTATTATTATTATTATTATTATTATTATTTACCTACTCACTCAATCTCTAACCCTCTCTCTCTCTCTCGCCCCCGCAGTATCGAGCGAAGAAAGCGGACCAGTGATCGTCGAAGAACCCGAAAATCGTGTCGACTTCAGCAACTCCACGGGCGCCAATCTCCACTGCTCGGTTCGTGGGCGACCTAAGCCTACCGTAGTTTGGGTTCGAGCTGAAGACGGCACCGCTATTGGAGATGTCCCCGGTCTCAGGAAGGTCAGTCGGATTGGTGGTGAATTAGCAAATGAATAAATAAATTAACATAATGATTAAACGATGAATTAACTATGCTATTAAGAAACAGGTAAATAGATAAGTGAATAGATAATAAGGGAATTTGATAAGTATGTAATTGGGTAAATTAATAAATAGATAGGTTAATAGATAGATACTTAGGTAAACGAGTAAACAGATAGATGATTAGGTAAATAAATCAATGAATTAATCAATAAATCGATAATCAGGTAAATGAATTAAATGAAAAATAAATAAATAGGTAATTAGGTAAGGAAATAAAGGGATTAATGAATAAATAAATAAATTAATAAGTAATTAGGTAAACAAATAAATGTATAAATAGATAATTAGGTAAATTATTAAATTAGTTAGTAGATAAATAAATAGGTCATTTTATAAATAAATAGACAGTTATGTAAAATAAATAAGTTAATAGATAATTAGGTAAAACATTAAAAAATTACATAATCAGATTAAAAACAAAAAACAAATAAATAATTAGATAATTAGGTAAATAATGTAATAAGTTAATAGATAAATAAATAGTAATTAGGTATATCAATAAATTAATAAATAAATAGATGAATAAATAAATAAATTTAAAAAATTTAGGATTTTATTTATAATTTTTTGCCGCGTTTTAAATTTGTGGAGCAAAGCGGTTAAAGTGTGTTGTATATTAAAAAAAGAGTTTTGAGGTAAAGGGAGGAGGTAATGAATAAATAAATTGATTAATTAATATGCAAATAATTAATTATATATTAGGTTGTTATTAAGCTTTTGTGAACAATTATATGTGGCGCAAAGACGGAAGGGTGTTGCATTATAAAAGATTTGTGAAGCATTGGGAGGAGATAGAAAATAAACAGGTAGATTCATAAATGAGAAAATAATCATTGTTATTTTTGTTTTTCAAAATTTATAAATATATACATTTGACCTACCTTCACGTATATTGAAAGACAACTTGTTGACACTTTTTAAAGTTCAAGCGGTACTTTCTATATGTTTGTATTAGTTCAGTCTGTTTGTAATGACTGTTGGTATTATTTTTTTATGTAGTTTTGCAATATTCCTGTTGACAATTTCTGTAGCATTAAATATTCTGTATGTCTGTACAAGTCTGTTATAGAGGCGTCAATATTTCTTTCAGTATTTTCATGTTTATGTCGCACATGACCCTAGGAATTGTGACGCCACCCTTCTCGCCCTTCTATGTATATCCTTCTCATTCATCCTGTGTTCTCTCTTTCTCCATCTTCTGCAAGCCTGGGCAAGATTAGGACTGTAGATTACCCTCCCCACCCATTCATTGATCCATTTCTACCTTTATCTTCATTTTTTTACTTTATCTCGTCAGTTACCCTTTTGATTTCCTTCCTATTTATCATATTCTCTTCCTTTTCCCGTCTTCTTCAAGCCTGGGCAAGAATTGGACACTAGACCCTTCTCTCCCTTTCCTATATTTAAGAGTAAATTTATGTGTTCACTGTACCATTTCTATCTTTATCTTTTTATCTTGATCTTGTCCATTGGAAGTGTCTCTCTTCCCAACGCCCCCCCCCATTGGAATTTCGAGGGCGCATCTTTTATAGCCCCCAAGGGCCACCCTCATGCTGGGTTTAGTGTCCCAATTTCGCGCATTATTGGCCCACGTCAGCCCTTGTTGCTTAAGGCCATGTAAACGCCTCTCTTGAGCAAGGGGTAATGGACTGGGAACTATTATTATTATTATTATTATTATTGTACATATATATTATATATGTCTATATATATATATATATATATATATATATATATATATATATATATATATATATATATATATATATATATATAGAGAGAGAGAGAGAGAGAGAGAGAGAGTGATGTAAGCCTTTTTGTTTTATGTAAGATTTTGTTTTATATTATATTATTATTATTATTATTATTATTATTATTATTATTATTATTATTATTATTATTATTATTATTATTCCAAACGGCCAGTCATTTAAGTATAACACACTTCACAAACAACGAACAAAAAATATTTCGTGTGTTGGCTTATTTAGGCAAGAGTCTTTTCCATTTGATTTTATTTAATTTCATTTAATTTCGTGTATCATTTTTGCTTTCGTAATTATATACTTTTTTATTGGATGGTTTCTTTGTCATTTTTGTTATTTCTCTTTTCGCAACGAAGTGAACCTTTTCAGTTAAAAAGTAAAAAATCAAGTAACACTCAATGCAGCGTCCTTGTACTGTATAATTAAAATGGGAATATGAATTTAATTAAGTAATTAATTTTTAAAAATTTTTAATTAATTTTTTTATTTAATTTTAAAAATTTTTAAATTAATTTTTTTTTATTTTATTTCAATTTGTTTCAATTAATTAATTTTTTACTTTATTTATTTATTTATATACTAGACATCACGGTTTTACCTAATTATTGTGTCACCTATTGCAAGCTTTGGTTGATTTTTTAAATATTCTTTTTAGGACATTTTAGCCTTCCATATTTATTCTCTCTCTCTCTCTCTCTCTCTCTCTCTCTCTCTCTCTCTCTCTCTCTCTCTCTCTCTCTCTCTCTCTCTCTCTCTCTAAACCATCAGTATTCTAAGCGACCTTTCTATCCGGCCCACGTCTGTTTGTCGATCTAGTTACTCTCTCTCTCTCTCTCTCTCTCTCTCTCTCTCTCTCTCTCTCTCTCTCTCTCTCTCTCTCTTTCTCAAACGTCCATCATATTCTACATTTCTCTTTCATATGTACCTTTCTATACACGGCCCACGTCTGTCTATCTAGTTCCTCTCTCTCTCTCTCACTCTCTCTTTTACATTTCTCTTTCATATGTACACTGTATCCTAAACGTTACACTCTCTCTCTCTCTCTCTCTCTCTCTCTCTCTCTCTCTCTCTCTCTCTCTCTCTCTCTCTTTCTCTCTCTTTTACATCTCTCTTTGTCTCATATGTACACTGTATCCTAAACGTTACACTCTCTCTCTCTCTCTCTCTCTCTCTCTCTCTCTCTCTCTCTCTCTCTCTCTCTCTCTCTCTCTCTCTTTTACATCTCTATCCTAAACGTTACCTCTCTCTCTCTCTCTCTCTCTCTCTCTCTCTCTCTCTCTCTCTCTCTCTCTCTCTCTCTCTCTCTCTCTCTCTACAGGTATAGACCCCTCTCACCTTGACCGCGCCCATGGGCATATTATGCCCGAGCTGGTGTCGGGGCAACGCCCCGTTTTCACTGTCTCTAGCGGAGGAGGACTTTGGGCGTTGCCCCTCGGGCATCGTGTGGTACCCTTCCTGTTTGTGTATGTGTGTTTGTTTGTGTATGTGTGTTTGTTTGTGTGTGTGTGTGTGTGTCTGTGTCGTCTGTTTCCTCGTCAGTGTTATTAAGAAGTATAATTTAGTTATATCATCTAATATTCTTTATCCCTCCCTCTCATCCACTCCTGCAGGTTCTGGCTAACGGGTCGTCGTTTTTGTCATCGTGTGCCTGTACGCGTCTGTCTGTCACTCTGTCGTCGTGTGTGTGTGTGTGTGTGTCTGTGCGCGTCTGTGTGTCACCATGTCGGTTCTTTTAATGTCATTTATAGTTCCGATATTTCCTCCAATAATTTTTTCCCTCCATCCACTCCTTCAGGTACTGGCCAGCGGGGCGTCTTGTAGGTGTCTGTGACTGTCTGTGTGTCTCTGTCTGTCACCCTGATAGTTGTTGTATGTCATTTATAGTTCCGTTATTTCCTCTGTTAATCTATTTTTTCCTCCTTCATCCACTTCTCCAGGTACTAGCCAACGGCACCCTCATCTTCCCTCCCTTCCGCGCCGAAGACTACCGTCAGGAGGTCCACGCCCAAGTCTACCGCTGCCAGGCCACCAACCCCCACGGCACTGTCCACTCAAGAGATGTTCACGTCAGGGCAGGTAAGGTCAATGACCTGGTTCGTCAGTGGGTGACCTTTTCTTAATAAAAAGGGGTAATGGAGGTTCTCGTTGAGGTACCGTCTGAAAGCCTTGTGTGGGTGGGGGTTAAATTTTTGGAATTTGGGTTAATTTGGAAATTAATGTAAATGGGAAATTGGGTTTAAATTCTGGATTTTGGCTCAAATTGGAAAGGAATTTAAATGAGGGTTTGGGTTTTGGCTCAGATTGGAAGGGAATTTAAATTAAATTTTTGTTTTAAATTTCCGTTTTTTGGCCCAAATTTGAAAGGAGTTCCAATGAGAAATTGGGTTAAAATTTGGGTTTTGGTTTTAATTGGATAGGAATTTAAATGAGAATTTGGGTGTAAATTCTCTGTTTTGGTTTAAATTGGAAAGGAATATAAATGAGAATTTGGGTTTAAATTCTGAATTCAGTCTTAAATTCTTTGGGAATATAAATGAGAATTCTCTCTTTATCTTTTTGAAATCAATGGAATTTCATAGAGTAGAATTTCAACGTGGAATCTGATTGAATTCAAGTTGAGTTTATGTACATGTTTGTTTTTTATCAGAATTGAATGAGAATTCGACCAAAACTGGCTATAACTTAATTCGTGTAAGGAAGGAATTTTTCAAAAGTCAATTAGAGTTTATTGAGAATTCTTCCTAAATCGGTCGGAATTCCCGTAAATTCAGGACTAATGCAATAATTAATTCAAAATTGTTGTAAATTCAATCCATCGATGCTTATATGAATTTACTCTTTTGTGTTTCGGGTAATTTCAGTGATTGAACTGAATTATAACAAAAACTAACAAAAAACCTGTTGGAATTTAACAGAATTATTTCCATCACATCAGACGTTATAAAACATCAATTTCAAACTGTGGCTTTCAGACGGTAACCGCGAGGGAAACCCGTTGCCCCTTTTGGAGGGCACAGAAGGTGGTACTGAGAGTGTAGAACGTAGATGACGCCTGATGAATAAGCGGATGAATTAACTCCCGGGATGAGTAGTTGAGGGTTTTATTAGGTTAATGAAGGCGTGTTTCTGCGCTGCAGAATGAGAGAGAGAGAGAGAGAGAGAGAGAGAGAGAGAGAGAGAGAGAGAAATAATTGAGTAAAGATAAAATGACAGACTCGAATAGCAGCAGAGAGAGAGATTGTTTTAATATATATTGAGAGAACGAAAGTTGAATAAATGGTAAAAATGACATAAAATCGAATAATAACAGAGAGAGAGAGAGATTGTTTTAATATATATTAAGAGAGCAAATAATTGATAAATGATGACGTAATCGAATAGCAACTGAGAGAGAGAGAGAGAGAGATTGTAATAAAAAATATTGAGAGAGCTAGTAATTGATAAATGATAAAATGACAATTAATCGATTAATAGCAGAGAGAGAGAGAGAGAGAGAGAGAGAGAGAGAGAGAGAGAGAGAGAGAGAGAGAGAGAGAGAGAGAGAGAGATTCTTTTGATAAATATTAAGGGAACAAACAATTGATAAATGATAAAATGGCATGAAATCGAATAGCAACTGAGAGAGAGAGAGAGAGAGAGAGAGAGAGAGAGAGAGAGAGAGAGAGAGAGAGAGAGAGAGAGAGAGAGAGAGAACGAAAGCAAAATGATTGACTGAAATTCCATTGCTTTCACTGCCCCCGCAAAAAATATAAGTGAATGTTGTTTGTTTGAACAATCAGCAGTGTTTGTTGATATCTAGCTGTTTGTGTGTTGGTGATTGAGGTATTTCGTGGCAGGCTGGCGAAGTTTGTTTGTTGAAGCGCTGGTTTGTCATGTGAAAGATCGAATTTTGTTTGTCAAACGACAGTCTGTTGTTTGAACATTTTTTTGGTGTTGTTTTTCGTTACAAAAATAAGGTATGAATGTATGAAGATGATGAGAGATGGACTGGAAACAAGAGAGAGAGAGAGAGAGAGAGAGAGAGAGAGAGAGAGAGAGAGAGAGATAATTTGATAAATTAAAGACAATTTTATATAAGTAATTAAATTGATTCAAAGGACACAGGCTCACCAATTGGAAATCAACTTTGGAGAGAGAGAGAGAGAGAGAGAGAGAGAGAGAGAGAGAGAGAGAGAGAGAGAGAGAGAGAGAGAGAGAGAGAGCGATTCCTGTCAGTACCACCTTACCGACTTTGTGACAAAGTCACCAGGAATTTGATCATTGCTTTTACAATTTTTTGCACCATATTTTATCATTATTAAAATGTCAGTATTGCCATTATTCTATAGTGACATTATATAATCATTAGATTTTGAATAAAACAAAAGATCTATTTTTAAAATTAATATTCATAATTTTATTTAATTTCTTAAATGTTTTTTCCTGGTGATATATTAAGCAAAGTTAGACCCTCTCATATACAATTGTATTGGGACTTAGAGCCGATATTTATACAGGAATCAACCGCTAAGTCGACCTTGTGGCCAAACAGAATTTCATAAGCGGGCTACAAAATATCTTTTTTATGTAATAATAGATGCATAGGGTTGAAACGGTATTTTATAAAATAATTTTTATATTTGCATAAAATTTGGATTATTTTGTAAAGTTCATTATACCTTTTGAGTGTTCATTGTATTTTAAGAAGAGTAAGGACTGTTCATTGTATATTACATAAGCATGATATCTTATTCTTGTGTCGTGAACAAAGCAGAGATTCGTTCATTGTATATTTAACAATGATAATACTCAGTCATTATATTTATCAAGCAACCTTAACTTAAAACTGGTTTCGTTGTAATTAGCTGAAGACCGTTAAGTGGATTTTATTGTCTGCCTGTAAGTATATTCGTCAGAAGCGTTGCAAAACCGAAGGTCATTGGGAGTAATTAATAAATGCTGTCGTGCTTAGTGACTCGTTAAGAGGCGTTTCCCTTCTAAGTATTGCAATTTGCGGTCAACCTCTGATTCTTAACAGTTGCTTTTGCGCGTGTGCGCGCGCGTGTGCGCGCGTGTGCGTGTTTGTTTATATATATATATATATATATATATATATATATATATATATATATATATATATATATATATATATATATATATATATATATATATATATATATATATATATATATATATATATAAGTATATACACATATCTAATTTTTGTCGATGTTGAATATTAAAACAATAAAAACTTCTCAATTTAGAAACTCATTTTATCGTAAGTATCGATAACCATAATTTTTTTTTTTTACTGTCAGTCACATAAGGTCAGTTGGTATCGATTCCTGTATAAATATTTGTCCTTAGTGCTGCTGAAAACGGCTTTTTATATATAAACTTATTAATGTGTTTCTCTGTGTTATCATTTCTTTGTCATTTCTTTGTCATTCCTCTGTCATTTCTGTGTGTGATGTCACCAGGACATCAGTATTCTTTGTCCATTATCATTTTGATATCTGCAATTATGCATAAAGTCATCTAAAGGTAAGACTGCCTATATTCCTCTTCATAAATATTATTCTTCACTTTCCAAATGTGCATATTCACTCTGTACATGAAATTTATTATCTGCAATGTACCACTCTTGTAAACATGTATTTTAACATGTTTACAACCTCTTCTCTTCATATTTAACATGTTTAACTCGGCGTCACATTTCTTAATATTATAAACATTCGGAATTTTATCATGCTAAAATTATCTCAATTCCAATTTTCATCATATTTTTTTAAATAATAGAATTTTCAGGTGACACTCATCAGATGAGGGAGATAGCAGAATTTGATTCTAATTATTATTATTGAATGGATTATATTATATTGCTGTTCATTTTTTGGTATCATGGATAAGCAGACCTTTGCCAAACGGTTTTCGGTTTTTGAGTCAAAATAAAGAAAAAAAAATTCGTATATTTTTGTTAGATCGTTGTAAGTCACACAATAGTGATTATCAGTTATTTATTTTATTTATCGAAAATATTATTCATATATTTATCATTATTGAGGTTTTCGTAAGTTACGACAGCGCGTATAAATAATTTATTTTATTTTTCACAAATATAATTCTTAGATTTATCATTATTGGTTTTTTAGTAAGTCACAAACAGTGAATATAAATAATATATTTAATGTGTCGTAAATATGATTCGTATATTCATATTTATGAAATTTTTGTAATTCACGACAGTGAACATAATTTACATTGTTATTCAAAATAATTAACCCCTTAACATATACTGTAATTATCAATTTACAATTGACATAGTAAGTGTGTAATTGTAAATATAATCATTCAACCACTTTTATATTGACTAATTAAATCGTTTCAAGATAGTTTCCTTCCCTTAAATAAAGTTACTTAAGAAAGTCACAAACTTAGTTTCGACTTAGGAACTGATAAACTCCAGCACCGATGGAACTTTGTATCTCGTACTAAAACTTTCAATGTGGAAATCGCTCTTTCATATATCCGGCGGATGTTGCAATTGTTAGAATTGCTGAAGCAAGGCTGAATTTCCCCCCCTGTCATTCGTGTTCTCAAGAGTTGAATTCATCTTTTTGGAATTCTTTGAATTTAATTTTCATTTTATGATTTCGTGTTCTCAGGAGTCGAATTGATCTTTTTTTTGAATTCGTCGAGTTGAATTTTCATTTTTGTAATTTGTATGTTTAGAAGGTAAATATATCTTTTTGTAATGCGTTGCTCTCCAAGTATTGAATTTTCGTTTTATGATTCGTGTTTTGAGTTGAATGAATCTTTTTGTTGTGTCTTGTTTTAAGAGAGTTGAATTTCCATTTTATAATTCGCGTGCTTAGAAGTTGAATTAATCATTCTGTAATTCGTTTCTATCAAGAGTTGAATTTTAATTTTATGATTCGTGTTTTGAGATTGAATCTTTGGAATTCGTTGAGTTGAATTTTCATTTTATGATTCGCGTTTTGAGTTGAATGACTCTTTCTGTGATTCGTTGATTTCAAGAGTTGAATTTTGCTTTTGTGAATCTTGTTCTCAGGAGTTAATTATTATTATTATTATTATTATTATTATTATTATTATTATTATTATTATTATTATTATTATTATTATTCAGAAGATGAACCCTATTCATATAGAACATTGGCTTGAAATTCAAGCTTCCAAAGAATATTAAGGTGTTCATTAGAAATAAATAACAGAAGGTAAAAGGAAATATAGAAAGAAGAGACCGTTTATTAAGAAAGAAAAAAAAATAAAGTTAACAACTAAATGAAACAAATAAATAAATATTTTTTAATAAATCGTAATTACCAACTTTATAAAAGGTTAAATTTTTAACCTGTTTACCTTCATACGAAGAGACGAATTTCACATTGATCCAAACCTTACGAGAACTTAAATTTCACCTTAGTCGCTTTCGTACAAAAATCGAAAATTGTTTTCTTTAAAAAAAAAACTTGATTCATCATTTGGCGAAGGTCTGATTATTCGCTTCATCTAATCACATGTATTTCTTTCAAAAACGTCATAATTCGGTCGACATTTTCTCCTCATTTTTTCTTTACATTCATCATTTTTTCCTTTTATTCCTGTCTACTGTCGTCTGCCTTTCTTGGTTATTTTAGCTCTCTCTCTCTCTCTCTCTCTCTCTCTCTCTCTCTCTCTCTCTCTCTCTCTCTCTCTCTCTCTCTCTCTCTCTGTTCGACCTACCTTCGCTTCTTAATTTAATTTGTTTGTTCTTTTTATTTGTATTTTTATTAGATGTTGATTTTTTTTATTTAATCACGAGCGTAATCAGAACGTACGGTACCGTAATTAGATAATTTTTATAAATAATTACACCTTTGCATTACGGTATAATTAACGCTACGGCGCTTTCAACTTTAATTTTTTAATATCCGTAATAACGCAATAACGTAAATAAGATCGTTATTCCCATGTAAAAGGACAAAAATAAGGCATCTTGTGAATAAATAAATGTTTATACATTTTATATTTTAATTTTTTCATTTTTCATAAAGTTTTTTATTTCTTAAGCGTTGGTATGGTAACTTTTTTTTGTGGTTGTAATCACAGGAAGACAGTTAACTAACTCGTTGCCAGAAGAAAGATAATTATTGAATAACGATTCGCGGATATATTTTGTAATTATATATGCTTGATTTTTCTGCCTGTAATTTTAATTTTAATTTTTTTTCTTTCTTTCTTTTTGACAATCAAGAGGAAATTTAGAAGTACATTTTTCAAGCTGTGTATAATACTTGCTTATCTTTCAAATATACCTATGTTTACAAATATATTCCAGTTGGATTTTAAATCATTATCAGTAACATTTTATTAAAATTTCGAAGAGTTTAAATGTATATGTTAAATTCTTTATCAAGTTCTAAATATATATTTATATATAATTTGCGAACTTAAATAGTGTTTTTTTTATGTATCATTTTGATATTTGCAATGCAAAGGATCATTGTAATTCTTCATTCGTATAAGAACCTGTTTGCACATTGATTTATCTACTTGTTTATTTATTTTTATGTATTTATTATTGGAGAATTGATACTGATGCTTTTAAAATCTTCTCTCATAATACAAAACAAACACACACACAAACTGTAACCTATACTATCAGTATTTTAGCCTATATTCAACAAAGTGTTGCATAGTTACCAGTCATGGAACTGAACTCTCTCTCTCTCTCTCTCTCTCTCTCTCTCTCTCTCTCTCTCTCTCTCTCTCTCTCTCTCTCTCTCTCTCATTTGAAGGTCATGTAAGATTAAAATTTTTTTATCCCTTTAACCGTTTTTATTTTAATTTTTTATTTATCTTTTCATTACGAATTATGTAACTGATTCCATCCCAAGAAAAATTATTATTATGATGATGATGATGGTTATTATTATTATTATTATTATTATTATTATTATTATTATTATTATTATTATTATTATAATAAGCCCAATCCCTTTTCATAGTAAAATGAATAAAAATAAATAAGAAATTACTTAGAATAAGACATTGTTTTTATTAAATAATTACGTATGAAATTAAAAAAATTTTTTAATAACCCGCGAATGTCTTATGGCACATGATGTAAATATGTACATTTTTAAAATTTATTATTCTTCAGTTTGTCCTTGTATGTCCTCGGAGACATTAAATAAATTACGGTACATGAAATTAGCCATTTCCTGTTTATTTAGGTCTATCTGTTTACATTGTACTGTTTAAACTTTAATTTTTATTCACAAATACTTTTATTTTTTATTTTTCTTTTTTTTTCATTTTCACGTTTTGTTTTTTCCATTGACTTTTGTGATTAGCTTTCAAATTTTTTCTTGTTTTATTATTTTTATTTTATTAATTTTCATTTTTCCTTTTTCACATTTTGATTTTTGATGAGTTTTCCCATTTCCCCTGTTTCATTCTTTCTGGGGTTAACATCTTTTCAAGAGAGAGATTTAGCCGGTCCAAAACCAGGGCTCTTTTCCCCCCCCCCTCCTCCTCCTCGTCCTCTTCCCCCTTCTTCTCCTTCCACCCCACCCCTAACCTCCCCACTATTTTCAAACGCCTGTTGCTGTAAAAATTCCCAAGCCAGTCTATATAGGCCCACCTCCCAAAAAAAAAAAGATAATAAAAATCAATGCCGTTTATACTCTGTTTATTCTCTTTCTGTGAGGAGAGTATTTCAACGCCTAAAAATTCCTCTTTTCCCCCTTTTAAAAACCACGAACAAAAACCTCAGCCATTAGTATAAACCGTGAGCATTTTCTGTCTGTCCGTGTGTGTGTCTGTGTGTCTGTGCGGGCATTCAGTCGTCCACCAGTTCTACCAGACGGAGGTCAACAACGAGCACGTCATCAGGGGCAACTCGGCCATTTTGAAGTGCGTCATCCCCTCGTTCGTGGCCGATTTCGTGTCCGTGGCTTCCTGGGTCACGGACGAGGGGGATTCGTTCCTCCCCTCGAACGAATATGGTAATTAAAAGCCCCTCCACCCCTCCCTTCCCCCTCTTGCAGGGTTTGAAAGGGCTTGGAGAGGTTTTTTTAGGTCTTTTTTTTGGGGGTGGGGTGAGGATGATATTGGCATTCCCTTGCCTTAGAGGGTATGCTAAAACTGTGAAAAAACCTCTTGTAGTTTTTTTTTTTGGAGGAGTTTTTTTTTAGCCGGGTTTTTATCCCTAATAACTTCTAGCTAGTGCTTAAGGACTGAATAATTATCCACTTTCAGGTCATGGAGGTTTTTTCGCAAGGTTTTTATTGATCTTATCACGGTTTTCTTAACGATTATGTGGCAAATATAATTACCCACTTTCAGGTATTTGGACAACGAAAACCCAGATGCAGTCTTTGGAGGCTTTCTTGAGAGGGTTTTCATCCATAGTTGCTTTCTCTGATTATGACTATGGCAGCATTGTTTAAAATTAACTTCCAGGTTTTGGAAGGTTTTTGAAGATAAAAATCTCCCTCCTATTTCGTAACATTGTGACTAAAATGAAAACCTAGATGTAGTTTTTGGGATTTATAACAAATAAAAACCTACTCTTAAGTGGGGGACGTTTTGGCAAAGGCTTTTTCTCTAGAAACCATTGTCACTTACGGTTTTGGTACGAGTTGGATCCCAAATACAGGTGTTTAAGGTTTTTACAGACAAGCTTTCAACCTGTGAAGTGTATGGTGAAAACCTACCCTGGTTTTGTGGATGGTTTTTGCTGCCGTCATTATCTGCTTTTTATGGTTTTGGAATTAAGACTGTCTTCATGAGAAACAGAAATACTTTTTTCACTGAACAATAAAATAGCCTTTCTTTCAGGTGAGGTTAATCTGGAGAGTGGCTGTCAGATGTTAAGGAAGAGGATAATTTTTCCTTTTTGTTGATTTTCTGACTGTGTTACAGTCCTAAAGGGACCAGAACGCCATTTTGAATTTTATTACGAGGCCAAGATTACTAAATGGAATAAAACATCCGATTACTTTTAATAGATCTGAATTCATGAAGGCATCTTTAGAATAAGTTATCACACGATCTCCTGATGACATTCATTTATTTTGCTTCCTCTCCCTGAAACCCAAAAGTCGTCCACCAGCAGTACGAAACAGATGTCAACAAAGAACACGTGATCAGAGGAAACGCCGCCATCTTCAAGTGCGTGATTCCCTCTTTCGTGGCCGATTTTGTCAGCGTCCGGTCCTGGGTGACTGACTCTGGGGATACCTACTACCCTACAGAGGATTATGGTAATTCTATCCTCCATTCGGAGTCGATGGGACGTCTAATCAGTGTTATCATTAAGCTTTGGCTCAGAAATGTTTTCTGCCCGGACGGCGCCATTTTGTTTTTCCTTTCAGAACGGGACTCTAGGTTTTCTTCCAGCAAGGGGTTCATTTTGCATTTTTCCAGAAGGGTCCCATTTTGGTTTTCTTCCAGAATGGGGCTCCATTTTGGTTTTCTAACAAAAGGAATCCATTTTGTTTTTTCATAAGGGGTCCATTTTATTTTTTCCATGATTGGTTAATTTTTTTGTTCTTCCAGCAGGTGTCCGATTTGGTTTCCTTCCAGCAGTTGTCCATTTTGTTGGTTTCTCTTATAACATCCATTTTGTTTATTTGGGTTTTTCTTTCAGGAGGCATCCATTTTGTTTCTGCTTCAAGAGCATCCATTTTGTTTTTCCTTCCAGTAAGGAGTCCATTTTGTTTTTCAATCTGTAGGGTTCAGTTTTGTTTTTACCTTTTGGAGAGGTTCATTTTGTTAAGTTATTGCAGGAGTTCATTATAATTTTCAGCAGAGGCCATTTTGTTTTTGATGACTTTGGAATAAACTGAGTCACCTCTCCCCCCTAGGAAAAGTCAAAATGCACAAAAAAAAAAAACTAATCGTCCATCTTGAATAATCTCCTTCAGGAGAATTTCTTTTCTTCCTGCAGGAGGCTCCCTAGGATTCATCAGGCGTCAGTCGTAATCCTCATTTCTCTTCCCCAGGAAGACGCCAATTTATATCAAGGCCTATATTCTGTCTTCACCTACTTCAGGAGTCTTCAGTATTCAGTGCTCTTCTGCTTTGACACATAGGTCCTTTATCCTTCAGGAGAATTAAAACCCAGGTACTTTGTTGTGATTCACGTTTCCGTAACTCCTTCAGAGGACTTCGAAAAGCAGCGTCTCCTGCGCCGTGCCCTGTTCATCAGGGGGCCATCTCTTGCATCCCTTCGTCAGGAAAGGACCTGGCAGTGTATTTCAAGAAATTATTTACCCATTTAGATTTCTACTCTGCATTCCTTCGACTTTTGTACCGTCAGTTTCATTTTCAGATTTAAATGAAGTCTTCTTCCAGACCACAGGGTTGTTATTGTTATCACAGGGTTGTACTTTATGTTATTATTTATAACCAGACCACTGAGTCAGATTTTTAATCTTTCAGACCAGAGGTTGTAATTTCTGTTTTTAATTATAACCAGACCACTGAGCCACGTTTTTAATCTTTTAGACCAGAAGGCTGTAATTTGTTGTTTTTAATAACCAGACCACTGAGTAACATTTTTAGTCTTTCAGACCAAATGGTTGTATTTTTTATTTATAACCGGACCACAGATTCACACTTTTAGGCTGGCTCAAAGGATTTGTTTCATCAGAGAAAGAGGAAATTGGGAGTAATGTGTAGTTAAAGAGGTTGGACAGTTATTCGTAAAAAGTGTCAAAGAAGAACGAATGAAAAGTTAGAAGACAGAATGCACGTACAGTGCACCACAGAAGGCGCACTGTCGGCGAGAAACTCCTATAGGATACAGGGCTAAGAAAATGTTAATTGATATTTTTACAACGTGCCGGTCACAAATTAATTATATAAGCAAAGAATTAAGGTATTGTTGTAAATTCGTGTCAGAATATACTTTGTGCGGTATTAATCTTAACTCTGAAGAGATAGAATTTTTTTGCCCAATGAGAAAAAACTTTAGAGAGGCAGGGAAAACAAAAGCTGATGGAGAAATCCAAAATTTTGGTAGTTGGTGAGATGGAGGGAAGACTTATATATATATATATATATATATATATATATATATATATATATATATATATATATGTATGTATGTATAACTGAATCACGAAAATATGGAACGTGATGAATATATATAAATAAAGTGTTTCCGTTTTCGGAAACACTGGAGTGTTTCCGTTTTTTATCTTTATATTTAATATATATATATATATATATATATATATATATATATATATATATATATATATATATATATATAAAATCCTGTATTTTTTGTTTCTTATTGATCTGTTTATCAGTAAAGTTTTCATGTTTCTCTTTCCCTATATTTTCCATTTATTTATTTTTCATTCTCACCAATATTCTTTCATTTTTCCGATCAAATTACACACATTTTCGGCTCTCCTTGACCTTAACCCTGACCTCTTTTCCTCCACGAACTCGTATGTAGTGGTGTCCCAACCGTACGACTCAGACGTAAACAAAGAATACGTCATCAAGGGCAACTCCGCCATCTTGAAATGTTCGATTCCGTCGTTCGTCGCTGACTTCGTCTCCGTCACTTCTTGGGTGACTGACGCCGGGGAGACTTTTTACCCCACTGAGAATTATGGTAATCTGTCACTATTTAGAGATATTAAATAATTTATCAGTATTAATTGTTAATGATTGTTTTCAGGGCTTGGTTGATGTTAATTCATTTTTTTCTTAATAGGATTCCCTTTCAGAATGTGGAGTTCTTTGTGTCCTTGTGTGTTCCTAGGGTCCATTTTGGGCACCGGTTTTTGCCCGTCCCAGTCTCAACACCGTGAAAATAATTGATAATTATTTATATAGTTACATTTGTCGTCTGATTTCATTAATCTCACTTTCAGTTAATTTCATCATTTTGGTTTTTGTTTCTGTCTGTTATTTCAGTTATTTGTCTTTTAGTGCTTCTCCTTTTATCTCTCGTCTGTGTCGCCTCAGTTTCCTGTCATCATTTATGTCATTATTATTTGTTTTATAATCAGCAATTATCAAAATTAACATCCTTCGTTTTCCATGTTGAGTTTTTATGCCAACCCCTTTCTTCGAGATCTTCTTTCTTTGAGGAAACTCGCGAAAAGAGGAATAATGAAATTTACGCACGTAGAGTGCCCTTTCGCCCCCAGCTGCATGGCTCTCTGTCCTTTTATTTTCATCCGTTTCTTCTGTCTCTTCCTCCTGAGCTGTCCAACTTCTTCAGTTTTCTTCTGCCATTTGAGAAAGAGCATAATGGGCGAGCCTTGTGATTGTATTGTCTTTCTCTTTCAGATAATTTATAATAAGAATTCAACTCTTTACTGTCTGTATTTATCTTGCTATTGAAGGTGTTGATTTCACCTTGAAAGGGGACATTGATAGACTTTCTCTTTCAGGTCATTTGTGATAAAAATGCAAAATCTTTATCTGTACTGATTTGTGTTGCCACTGAAGATGTTTGTACCAACTTGAAAGGGGATATTGATAGTCTATTTCAACTGTATGTCTCCATACATCTTGTTTAGGTATGCACTCTTCCACACATCCATTGTGTGTTGGTCGCTGGTTTGGAAGAGAGACGACAAAAATCATCTGATCCTGCTAAAACGACCGTCTCACGCGCATACCACGACCATTAATCCTTTTAAAAGGAGAATTATTATTAAATCATTTAATTTTGTGCCCCCCAAGTCGTCCACCAATCATACGAGAGCGAGGTCAACAACGAATACGTCATCAGGGGCAACTCGGCCATCCTGAAGTGCAACATACCTTCCTTCGTCGCCGACTTCGTCAGCGTCCAGGCCTGGGTGGACAGCGACGGAGTGGTGACCTACCCCTCCGAAACTTACGGTAATGGGCAGGGGAAGCCCGTGGGAAAATTTTGGCGACCGTGGGAAAATTTAGGCGACCGTGGGAATTCCTGGTTTATAATGAGCACTTTCTCTCTCCTGCCCCTTTTTACAGGTGGTTTTATTGTACCTACTTGTTGATTACACGTACACCTGTAATTAACAGGTGTGCCTCATTACAGGCGTAATGGTGGTTGTCTGCGGTCATTAAAAGGAAACTTTATTCGTGGTTGTTCGTTTCCTTACAGGTATCATACAGGATTCGACCAACTTTTATTAATCAGTTTTTTACCTTTATTTAAATTTGTTCATTTGCGTTACAGGTATGATTCAGGACTCGACCAGCTGAATATATAAATTAATTTGATAGTTTCTCGTAAATTTATTTATTTTGGTGCAGTGTTTGTGTTGCCAATTAACAGAAGATAACTTTTTGTTTTTGTTTCACAGCTACTGCACACAGTAATACTTCTCTACACTCTCCATCCCTTTTTGTAAATGGTTTTAATCGGTTTATTGCGAGTTTAATGGCAACCTGAGCTTGTGTTAAACCTAAGTGTCTTACAGATATAGTAGAGGGTTAGACGTGCTGTTCATGCGTTGTTTTGTTTCACTTTTTAAACTCTTTCATGAGAGAAGGTTGTACTGGCAGGCTTAACTCGAGAAGTTTGTAATCTCAATGTTTTATTTTGATTTCGTTTCATTATTTATTCAACAAAGTCATGTCTTGGTTTGGGCCTTGAGAGATTAAAAAGCGCCTTGTGTTAGTCTCTCTCTCTCTCTCTCTCTCTCTCTCTCTCTCTCTCTCTCTCTCTCTCTCTCTCTCTCTCTCTCAGCAGTCAGGCTCCAGTCACCACCGTACCAATTAGTTTAGCTATTTCTTCACTCACATCACGTAGCGTTTATAATACATCTTTGCAATGTCCTTTTAATAACAATTCGTGGTTTTATTATTATTATTATTATTATTATTATTATTATTATTATTATTATTATTATTATTATTATTATTATTATTATTACGCCACTTTTGCTTCCTGTATGTATGTAAAGCGTTGCGAATAATTTATTCTCGAAAGGCGTTATTATATTATTATTATTATTATTATTATTATTATTTTGCATTTAATTTTGTATTTCAGTTATCATTTTTATTATTTTATATCGATAATTTTTTTTTGCAATGTACTTACTATTTACATATTATTGGAATCTTTGCCGTTTTCCTAAATTCGAACAATACCATATCTCCATTGCATCTTGACTCATTCCTCCTTCTTTATTCTACATCTACATTCCATTTACTCATTCCTTCTACTCATGAGTAAACATTCCTCACCAATCGCCACTCCCCTAAAATTTATCCCCCAAAATAGTCGTGCGCCAAAGCTTCGAAGTGGGCGTGGCTGACGAATACGTCATCAGAGGGAACTCCGTCATCTTCAAGTGTAATATCCCTTCCTTCGTCGGCGACTTCGTGAGCGTGACATCCTGGGCCACTGATGCCGGGGATAACTTCTATCCTAGCGATCAGTATGGTAATTTTAAAAGAGATGTTTTTCAGGGGGAATTACTCATTAAAAGGATTGTTTTGACACAGGATGTAATGGTTCGTGTTTTGACACGGTGTAATGGTTCATCTTTAGATCCCAAAAGGCTGCTGGGTGTTGGGCGGTAGTTTGGGAGATAGGCAATAACAAATATTCGATCCTGCTGATTCCACCGTGTCTTTAGCTCTCCAAAGGCTGCTGAGTGTTGGTCATTAGTTTGGGAGGTAGACAACAACAAACATTCGATCATGCTGATTCGACTGTGCCTTTAGATCCCCAAAGGCTACTGAGCGTTGGTCACTAGTTTGGGAGGTGGACAACAACAAACATTCGATCACGCTGATTCGACCGTGTTTTTGGGCACCATGAGCTGGAATGCTTGACAAAGCTGTTTAATCCATAATGATAATTTGAATAATATTTCACTTTTTTTTTAATGTTTTCAGGCATTTAATGATTGAATCTTTATTATATTTTCTTTCAGATGTTTTCAGATGTAAGTTGACTGAATTTTCAATATATTTTCAGGTATTCAGTTTCAAGAAATTTGAGAAAAACATTTAATTTTGAAAATAATTCAATGTCATTAATTTTCAGGGCGTTCCATGAACTTAATTCCTTAAAAGTATTTTCAGGCTTTTTATTGATTATTAAAGAGATTTCAAGGTATGTTTGGCGCACAGTCCAGAGGTCCACAACAGTCCTCTTATTCCCTTTTACATTTAACTACACTTATAATTTATTCATATTTCTTTTGTATCTTTGTCTTCCAATCGCTCAAAATACCATTTGACTTTTATTTGTATGAGTTTCTCTCTCTCTCTCTCTCTCTCTCTCTCTCTCTCTCTTCTCTCTCTCTCTCTCTTGCGGGCGCTCGCGCGCGCACACGCACAGCTGTGTACGAAAAAGAGGGCTTATCAATTCTCGCTCCGTTGGACCTTTCAATTGTGAGAAATTGACCGTCCTCGAAAATCAAGTTTCTCTCTCTCTCTCTCTCTCTCTCTCTCTCTCTCTCTCTCTCTCTCTCTCTCTCTCTCTTCAGTTTATCAAATTCTTCAGTTGGTTCTGTCTTTTTGGCCTTTTAAATATATTTTTTTATTCTTTAGCAGCGTTTTTGAAAATCTATAATAATTATAATAATAATTCTGTTATTATTGTTATTATTATTATTATTATTATTATTATTATTATTATTATTATTTGGTGACGATATTTTGGCATATATCAGTTACTTAATATTCGTAAAAATGTTTTTTTTTAATTAAATTGGAATTTTTGAACTTCAACGCGTCCGAATCCTTGTAATGAATTTAGATATTGTATTACAGTTGGTGCAGTCGGGTATTATAGAATTGTTCCTAAGAATTTCAGATTTAATTTAGATGGGTATCAGGTTGAGAGAGAGAGAGAGAGAGAGAGAATGATTATAAGTTTAGTTATTTATATGTTTATTTATTGGCGTTTAACTTGTCTGACCTTATGACCTACGGCCGCTTGTATATGACCTCTAAGCTGTGTTGCAAGTTTTATTTTGAAGAGGGTGTGGTCACAGACCTTTACCCTCGACCCTGCTCTTTTATCCGGCGGCACTGGGAGAACAGGAAAGCAGAAAGAGAATTCTGAATTCGTTGAACCTTTTATTCCATAGATGATAAAGTGATCACCACATATAGACTCCATTTTATTATAACGTATCGTCAGTTATGTCATTATTGTTCTCTGATTATCATTTTTCACGTTCATTAATGAGATTTTTACCTGCTTGCTTACCTGTGGGTCCTGTGATACTGTGTTTTTAGTCTCTCTCTCTCTCTCTCTCTCTCTCTCTCTCTCTCTCTCTCTCTCTCTCTCTCTCTCTCTCTCTCTCTCCATCCGATGCCACACGAAATAGGAATTTCCTCTCTAAATATTAACATCCCTTATTAATAAGCAATATCTCTCTCTCTCTCTCTCTCTCTCTCTCTCTCTCTCTCTCTCTCTCTCTCTCTCTCTCTAACCTATTTTGTTGATGCCATACGAAAAAGGAATTTCCTCTCTAAATATTAATATTGTTTATTAATAATAAATATCTGTATACTCCCTTCTCTCTCTCTCTCTCTCTCTCTCTCTCTCTCTCTCTCTCTCTCTCTCTCTCTCTCTCTCTCTCTCTTATGCTTTTATGATATAAAACGAAAAAAGAATTTCTGTAAATATTAATATTGCTTATTAAAAATTAATATCTGTATAACCTCTCTCTCTCTCTCTCTCTCTCTCTCTCATCTGCTTTTATGATATAAAACGAAAAAAGAATTTCTGTAAATATTAATATTGCTTATTAAAAATTAATATCTGTATTCTCTCTCTCTCTCTCTCTCTCTCTCTCTCTCTCTCTCTTGTTGCTAGCCAATCTACCTGCAGATCGATCTCCCGTACTTCCTGACATTCAAGAAAGGGAGAAAATAAATCTGACTTTGCGGAATTCCCCCATCAATTTTGAATCTGCCATTTTGTGACCTATGAAAAACTTGGTAATTTTTGATCGTGGTATTTTATCTGTCGCTGCGAGAAAGTAGCGGCGACGTCGTCGGCTGCAGAGTTTAATGTCGCTTCTCTGCCACCGTTTGTCGCTTTTTTTTTGTTTTTGTTTTTGTTTTCTTGTCTGTTTTTATTTTTTTGTGGGTCAGTCATCCTGGACGTGTTTGATGTTGCCGCTCTCTCTCTCTCTCTCTCTCTCTAAGTGTGGTGTCTCTCTTTCTCAATGTGCTATCTTTCTCTTTGTCAATGTGCTATCTCTCTCTCTCTCTCTCTCTCTCTCTCTCTCTCTCTCTATATATATATATATATATATATATATATTGTGATGAGGGTTTTAGCTGTGTGTCATACCGGTGTCGACGATTTTGTTTGCATTTTGGTGGTCATCCATCCGGGCGCTGCCCAGACCCAAAGTTGATGAACATTACCGATTAGATTGAAAGTTCAGATGTATAGGTAAACATTATGACTTCTCTAAAATCAATCTCTCTCTCTCTCTCTCTCTCTCTCTCTCTCTCTCTCTCTCTCTCTCTCTCTCTCTCTCTCTCTCTCTCTCGAAATAATCTCTCCACCAGACACAACTCTAGCCTTTGCAACTTTTAGCGCTGACGTCATTCGTGTGGGGGCGGTCCATGGGGATTTTTGGGGGGCTGACCTTCTTTGGTTGGGTCAGGGGGGCGGGGGCGTTGGGCTGAGGATTATGGGAGCCCTGTGAACTTTGAAGTTCAGA
Organism: Macrobrachium rosenbergii; assembly: GCF_040412425.1. NCBI lineage: Eukaryota > Metazoa > Arthropoda > Malacostraca > Decapoda > Palaemonidae > Macrobrachium > Macrobrachium rosenbergii. The sequence continues at coordinate 7,697,739 of NC_089773.1, forward strand.
CTTATCCGATAACGTGTTGCGGAGTACAGTACATCTCATATTGTATTCAAGGTGTTGAGTCGTGTTTTGGAGAGAGAGAGAGAATTGCAGCTATGTGATACATATATATTTATTTTGATTCCTTAATTGTTTATCTTATTGATTTCAATTAATAATTTTTAAAACTTTGCCATTTTCGAATTTGTTTTATTGTATTCAAATTTATTTCTTTCATCTTAGAACATCCAACTTTCCATTCTCATTCCACTCTCTCTCTCTCTCTCTCTCTCTCTCTCTTCCACTTCCTTATTCAATATTTCTCCCATATTCCATTCCTCAGTAACTGATACCAATCTGCCCTTATATCCAACTAATAGTTTCTCCTGACGAAGAGACGAATTCTTTCCCTTGAAATGGTATCTCTGTTTTAACCCCTTTCCTTCCCAGCAGTGGCTCATTTAATGGCTCATTTTTCACTCCTTCCCTTCCGAATATTGGCTCATTTAACTGACTCATTTTCACTCCTTCCCATCCAAGAAGAGGCTCATGTAACTGACTCACTACGAACCCTTTCCCTGCCCTGTAGTGGCTCATCTGAGTGGCTCCTCTTTCACTTCCGAATAGCGGCTCATTTTAACCCCGCCCTTCCAGTGTCTCATTTTGACTCCTTCTCCTCCAAATAGTGGCTCATTTAATGGCTCATTTAATGGCTCATTCTTGACCCCCTTCCGTTCCGAGTAGTGGTGCACCAGTTCTACAAAACCTCCGTCGGGGAGGAGTACGTCATCAGGGGCAACTCGGCCCTCCTGAAGTGCAACATCCCCTCCTTCGTCGCCGACTTCGTCAGCGTGACGGGGTGGGCCACCGATTCCGGGGACATGTATTACCCTAGCGAGGATTATGGTAACCTTTCCAAGAGTTGTTCGGACTCGTTTAATTATTAAACATTTTTTTATGGGATTTTTAAATATTTTTATTATGGGGGTTCCTCGGGCGTTGGGCCTGACTAAGCCTCCGGTAGGGGTTGGTGCCCCCCTCCTCTTCAGGGACGCTTACAGTTTGCCCGAGTAGCGAGTTGTAAGCATTTTTATCTTGATTTAATCATTAAATAGTTTTTTATGAGTTTTTTTTTAAATATTTTTATCAAAGGATTCGCTGGGGGGTTGGACCTGACTCAACCTCCTGTAGGGGTTGATGCCCCCTACCCCCTCCTCTTCAGAGACGCTTACAGTTTGCCAAGAGTACCGAGTTATAAGCATTTCCAGGCTGATATAATCGTTTTTAAATAATTTCTTATGTGGTTTTGATAATTTTTTAGCAGGTTCCTTGGGCTTTGGTATAACGCCATCACCTGTAGGGGTTGGTGCTTACAGTTTGCCAGAGGGGCGAGCTGTAAGCTATTTCTTAATTTAATGTTTCGTTCAGGTCACTTTTCTTCTTGAAGGTGGGACGCTTACGGTGGGGTTTGTGTGGTGTACTGTAATCACTTGGAAGAACAGATTCTTTGCAGGGGACGATCTTTGCCCTCTCTCCCAGGTGCATTGCTTCCTGCCTTTTACTCTCTCTCTCTCTCTCTCTCTCTCTCTCTCTCTCTCTCTCTCTCTCTCTCTCTCCTACTTAACTGTCTAACTTCTCAAACTCTTAGCTCCTATTTTCACTTCTCTGTTGTCGTTAAATTAATTATTAAATATTAATTATGATAATGATATTAATAAGAATTTTAATTTCACTTTCAGGAGCTTGTATTGTTATGATTTTTACTTTCTTTCAGGTTAATTGAGGTTAAAATTTAAGAAAAATAATTATACACATTCATTAACATTTAGATTTCAGGCAATATTTCACCAGGTAGTCTGCGGAAATTCGTACTCCTCTTTGGAGTACAGGTTCAACGACTGGTTCTTTCCCTCACTTGACATGCTTTGGATTCTCATCATCCTTCTGTTTTTCCTTACACTTATAATCTTCCTTCCTTTAAGAGGCTGGATAGTTTCCACTTTTTCTCGTTTCCTTCTGGTCTGGGCTACTAAATGGCATAGGGTTGCCCTTCCCGTCGGCTTGTTGATATTATCAAAAACATACACGTATTTCTGAGCTTCTTACGTTCTTTCACTATTTATAATTTTTAATTATCCCTTTCCTTTTCATTTCATTCCATTTCTCCCCGTGTTTCAGATTTTCGTCCATTTTGACATTTCCTATTCTCTCTCTCTCTCTCTCTTCTCTCTCTCTCTCTCTCTCTCTCTCTCTCTCTCTCTCTCTTAAAAAGGACATAAGGTTGCCTTGCCGTCGGCCTTTGGTCTTAGGAAAACATACCTCATATTTCCTAGTTTTATATTTTTTTTTTTTTTTTTCATTACATACAATTTTTCATTTTACATTTGCTTTTCAGTTCATTCCATTTTTGCTTTTGTTTCCAATTATTTTTCCTCTAATTAGCTCTCTTTCCTAAAAAGAACATAGGGTTGCCATTCCCGTCGGCCTTTGATCTTAGGAAAAGACATACCCATATTTCATACCTTTTTACTTTTTTCATCGTATAAAATTTTTCATTTTGCCTATCTTTTCATTTCGTTCCATTTCTTCTTCTATTTCCAGTTATTTATCGTCAATTTTGACATTTTTTCTTAATTTCTCTCTTTCCTAAAAAGGGCATAAGGTTGCCATTCCCGTCGGCCTGTGATTGTAGGAAAAACGTACATCTATTTCATACTTTTTAACTTTTTTTCATCATATGAAATTCTCATTGGACATCAAATCACAGAAACTTGATAAACTCTCCCACCCACTGTATCCTGTCTACACAAATGACGTCACTTCTCATGCCCCCCAATTTGCTGACAGTTGTCCACCAGGATTACCAAACGGACGTGGTGCCCGAATACGTCATCAAGGGCAACTCTGCCATCCTGAAGTGTAACATCCCCTCCTTCGTCGCCGACTTCGTCAGCGTCAAGTCCTGGGTCACAGATCAGGGCGATACCTATTACCCTACGGAAGACTATGGTAATTGGTCAAGGGGTGTTTTTGTGGCAGGTTAATTAATTGATTTTTTTTGTGTTTTTTTTTTACCAGGTGTTTAATTAATATTTTCATTTAATTAATATTTGTTACAGGTACTTAATCAAGATTTTGATTTCAAGGTATCTGATAGGTGTTAATGAAGATATATTTCTTACAGGTAATTAATATTTTTATGTCAAGGTTATATTTCGGGTATTAATGAATAGACTTTATTTTCAAGCTGTAAACCAGGTGTTAATGAAGATATATTTCTTACAGGTATTTAATCAATATTTTCACGGTATTCACCAGATGTTAATGAAGGTATATATTAGAAGTACTTAATATCTTCAAGGTGCCTAAGATCATCTACTGATTAATGTTGTACTTTAACTTTTAAATTAAGGCTAAATTCATAAAACCAGGTGTTAATGAAGATGGGGTTTTATTTTATTTACATATTTTTATATATTTTTTTTTTATTTTTCCAACTGGTTGTCCAACGTCTTTTTGCTTGGTAAATAAATAAATAATAATAATAATAATAATAATATTTAATCCATACCAAAAACTTATATCATATATTTATATATATATATATCATATATATATATATATATATATATATATATATTAATGCAAAATTAATATTTACAGCAAAATGCATAAATAATCTTAACATCAAATGTCTTCAACTTCAACATATTGCGGCAGCCATACCACTGTCAATGGTTGGCAGATTCCTTGGACCCATATGAGCGGGAAAACTGGCGGGAATTGTCAGTGCTCGCTGAGCTGTTGGTTTAAGAAAAGTTGTAAACAAGTTGCTCCATCACCCCCTAACTTGCACATATTTACCAGTCATCTTTGGCGGCCTACAGCTCAGTTTGTCGTTGACATAATGGGATGCCATATACAAAAAGAAAAGGCCCGTGTCCTTGCTCATTGGAGCAGATGTTGTGAAGTGTGGCCAGAGATATTGGAAGTACTTAATATTTACAGTTGAAAGGTGCCTAAGATCATCCACTGATTAACCAGGTTGTTGAAGACCTCTCCGAGGACAGATAAAATTTTTGAATAATCGTTCAATTATAAAAGACTCAAGAAAAAGCATCCTGATCTTTGGAAACGTCGCTGTTCGTACGGTACAGTGCTGGCTTTCTAAAGACTGGACAAGGAACAATGGCGTGACGTTATGCCAACTTCAGAATGGTTAGAAATGACAGTCCATGAGTGTAATGTATCAAGTTTACCATAAAAATCGTGAAGCATCATTATGGGGGGGGAATTTTGGTAAATTGGAGCTGGTTGTATTTCTTGCCTAAGGGGGAAAACATATTTATTTACATGTTAGTTTTACAGGTTATATATTTTTTTATTTTTCCAACTGGTTGTCCAACGTCTTTTTGCAATCCACCTGACTTTGGTAAATAAATAAGTTATAATAATAATATGGTTAATAATAATAATAATAAGATGGACCTAATGATCCTTGCTGATTCCATGCCTAAGCGCATCCAGGCTGTATTTGAGAGATTATTATCATGTCTCTCCATGCCAAAAATGTCAACATTATTTATATAAGATTATATATATATATATATATATATATATATATATATATATATATATATATATATATATATATATATATATATATATATATATATATATATTCCTCCTTACCATAAGATTTACATGCAGTTTTGCCTAATATGCTCCTCTCTCTCTATTCTCTCTCTCTCTCTCTCTCTCTCTCTCTCTCTCTCTCTCTCTCTCTCTCTCTCTCTCTCTCTCTCTCTCTCTCTCGTACACAATTGTCACAAATTATCCGCGTATCTTCTCCCTAGCATAAACATCTGACATGGTTATTATATCATTTGGTGTTTTCATTCTGCTCCGTTTCTGTCAGTTTTTATATTTATATTTATTGTTTTATATTAATTTTATTCCATTTTTATTTTATGATCAATCATCTTTTTGTTCACGTTCATTTCATGTAGACGTTCTACTAGTACTGTGTATTTTTAAATTATTTTGCGTATGTTAGATTTTTTAACATTTAATATGGTTTTACTTTTTATATTTTAGTAATCCACTTCACCTCATCTCATCTTAGTAATCTTGAATTGTCTGTTCTGAGGACGTCGAGACGGGCAGAAAACTCAAATGCTTTCATATCTATAGGAATATATCACTGATTGCGTTCTTATGGAAATATATTGCTTGCGTCATGTTTCCCTTTTTAAAGAAAATAATTTTCTTAAGGATTGAACTCAGTAATTTAATAGTTATATAACAATAAAATTATATAATTATGAAATTAAGCACATGAGGGTACCGCATATGGTGGGCCTTGCTTGGGACAGCTGTAGTGTATGGTCGTCCAACTTTGGCTGTCCAACTCCTTTAACAGTGCTCCGTTGCAGACGCCTGCCATATAAGGCCAACTGTAGGCAATAGCATTTTTAAGTAACCTCTCGTTTCTCTGTCATCTCTCCCTACTTATCTGTCCAACTTCTTTGACAGTACCCCCTTGCAGACGCCTGTCATATAAGGCCAACTGTAGGCAATATAATTTCTCTATGATCCCTTCCTACCTGATGAATTAATGTCATAATGCCCCATGCCCCAGTGGTGCCCCAAGCGTACCTGGTCGACGTCAGCATGGAGAACGTCATCAGGGGCAACTCGGCCATCCTGAAGTGCAATATCCCTTCCTTCGTCGCCGACTTCGTCAGCGTCAAGTCCTGGGTCACTGATAAGGGCGACTCCTATTACCTGTCGGAGGATTATGGTAATGAGTGGGTTGGGGGGGGGCGGGGTCCCTTGTCTTATTTTTGGGGGTGGGGTGGTGAAGGGATTGGGGTTGTTACAGGTGTAAAACAGGTGTTAAGATGAGATGGGGTTACCAGGAGAGGGTAGGGGGCGTGCCCCCCAGGTGTTGTAATAATTGTTACAAAAAGGTGTTTTTATAATTATTTTTTTTAATTGCAGGTGATTCGTAAAGGTAAAAATTTGGATATTAATATAAATATTTATTTTTTTATTTACCAATATTTGTTTTTAATTGCAGGTGATTTGTGAAGATAAATTTACACACATTAATATAAATATTTATTGTTACTGTATTAATGATTGATTTTTAATGGCAGATGAATTGTGAAGATAGATTTATGAAAACAATATAAATATTTATTCTAAATGTATTACTTACATTTTTTAAATCTCAGTCGATTCGTGTAGGTAAATTTATGGGTGTTAATATAAATATTTATTCCTAATTTATTAATGAATTTCATTTTTTAAAAATTGCAGGTGATTTGTGAAGACGAACTGACAGATATTAATATAAATATTAATTATTAATTTGTTATTTAATTACAGCCGTCAGTCCTATCAATATTAATTATTGATTTATTTAATTACAGCTGCCAGTCATCAGTATAAACGACCGATATGGAAGAAATATATTAACATTTTTTATTTATTTATTTTTGTGTACAGATTTTAATGGCAATGGTTAACCTACAGTTTCATATTTAGGTTCACAGGTGTTGATTGAAATTAAACACGACATATTCACTCATTATGTGGTACCACATACTGTTTGTCTTACATGGCGCACTGTAGATAGCATTGCCCTCTTCATATTACTATGTTGCCGTTTTCTTAGCTGTCCTACTCCTTCAACTCTCTTAAGGAGAGCCAACTGGGCATATTTATAAACTAAATTAAATAATAATATTTTGAAATTAAAATTCCAGATGTTATTAAAGACTTAATTAAAAAATTTTCTCAGCCTTTTGAGTAATTTACTCTGTGCATGTTTCACCCCCCCAACTACCAAGCTTTGGAACTCTCTCATTACTGCTGTATTCTTCGATTCCAAGATGAAAGACTGAGTTTATCTTTGATTACTATAGTCTTCCTTTTTCAAGGAAGCGATCTCTCAATTCTGTGGCGTTCAGATCACTCCCTGGGTATGGAATTGCCCTTTCCTTCGGCCTTCACGTCAGTAAAATGCGTTGTCGGTTTTCTGATGAATTTCACATAACAGCAGAGGTAATGATTACCTCCTCGAGGCCTTTCTGTGTTGTTATTTTAATACGATTAGACGAGGCAATGGTCATTTCTCTCTCTCTCTCTCTCTCTCTCTCTCTCTCTCTCTCTCTCTCTCTCTCTCTCTCTCTCTCTCTCTCTCAAAGAAAGAGGAAGGAACTATATATATTATTATTGTTATTAGTGTTGTAATTTTAAATGGTGTGTTATTAATAATAATAATAATAATGATAATAATAGTAATGATAATAATATCCTTTATCCTGTATTTCAGCTCAGGGCCATATACATAGAATATACAAATACAATCAACACAATCTAGATACATAACATGATAAAAACGATATTCGGCAATATCCACACATCGGCTGAAGAAGTAGAAAAAATAGAAATCATAATAATGGTAATGACAGCAATTATATGGAGAATAATAGTTAGAAAAATATTAAAAATGATAGTAATTAAAAATACATATTGCATACAATTAATTTCCATCTGGGGACCTTAGATGGTTGGAGAAGTTAGGTCCAGAAGGCTAAATACGAAAATTGAAAATAACAAAATTCTACAATGATATCAATCACAGTAATACTATATCTTCATTCTTTTTGTACTTGGGATTACTTTTCTCGTATTATTATTATTATTATTATTATTATTATTATTATTATTATTATTATTATTATTATTATTATTATTATATCATCTAACAAGACCCCCACCCCGTTAGTCGAATGGACTTACCCATCATTTTGGGCATTCGCATTTTACCCATCATTTTGGGCAATCGCATTTTGGGACCAAAATTAGCCCAACGAGATGGGACAAATGAGCCGCGTATTCTCTCGATGATTTTTTGGTCCTCTTCGAAATTCGTGGACTCGTGATTTTGGGGTAATGGGCTCAGTGCTGACTTTGTGAAATTAGCGGAAGGTAGGAATCAGACGTTAGTTTTCTTTCTTTTTTCATTTTTTTTTTTTTGAAGGGAAGGTTTGGTGGTATTTGTTTTTTTAGGGGTTGCATTATTATGCTTTTTTATTAATTTATTTTTTATATTAATTTATTTTGTTTGTTTTTTGTTTGTTTTGTTTTATTTTTGTTTATGTTTAGAGAAGTGTTCTTCGATCTGTGCCTACAAATTTATTCATATTTATTCTATTTCTTTTATTCTGTTATTTTTTAACAAGTTTATATACAGTATATATACATATACATTTCATATATATATATATTTATATGATATTTATAATATATGTGTATATTTATATTTATATATATATATTTATATGATATACATATATATGTATATATACATATGTACCGTATACATACATACATACTTACATACACACACACACACATCATTTCATCCACAATCTCAACTCACCTGACTCGTTCACATAATTCACTTCAACCGAATATCAGCATCTTAGTTTCTCTACTTATCAAACGTCATCCCATTATCTCTCCTTTGGTATATAAAACCTCTCCCTATCTCCTGGTTATGGGCCACTTCGAGGCCTGAGAGCCACTTTTAAAGACCCACAAAAGCCCTCTCACCTTAGCTGACCATATTTCCCCCTTCGTCAGTTGTGCAACAGGATTACCTGACTGACGTCAGCCTCGAATATGTCATCAAGGGCAACTCTGCCATCCTGAAGTGCAACATCCCTTCCTTCGTCGCCGACTTCGTCAGCGTGAAGTCCTGGGTCACAGATAAAGGGGAGACTTTTTATCCTACTGAGGATTATGGTAACCTTTTTTTTCTTAATGTTTTCTGTGTGGGGTTTTTTTTTTGCAGGTTTGGTAAAATAATGTTAACAAAATTCAGGATTTTTTTTTTTTTTTTTTTTTTTGAAAGCTGGTATCATCAGATTTTTTTTGCAGGTTTAAAATGATGTTTTTAAAAACTCGCGAATATTAATTTAATGATTTTTTCCTTTGCAGGTTTGTTAAATTAATATTTTGAAATTCGAGGTCATTAATTTTTATATTTTTTTCGATTTGCAGGTTTGGTAAAACAGGAATAATAATCAATAAAACGTTATTTATTTGCAGGTTTTACTTAAATTATATTTAAAGTTGAAATAATTATTCATTTTTTCAATTTCAGGTTAACTGATTCAGAACTAAAAAACCATAAATTTTCATGTATTAATTTCTTTTCATTTGCAGATTTATCTCCAAAATATTAGAAAAAAATAATGAAAACATTTTTTATTTTCTCTGTGGAATCTCTATTCATTCTGAATTCATAGCAAAATCTCTTATTTTTCAAATTATATACCCAATTTTTGCAGGTCTGCTAAAATTAATTTCTATAATAGAAGCCACATACTTACAAATTTCGAAATTCAATTATGCAATTGATTTAATTTTTTGTATTTTTAATCGAAAAAGGAAGAATTTTTTTCTCAAACGGTACACAGCGGTAACAAGTTTCCAGTACCGCAGGATCGATCACTGAATTCAAACAAAGTCGGGTCTGGTCAGTATTTGGGCGGGTTACCACCAAGGGAAGATAAGACACTTTTTGGGACATTTTGCAGGGTATGGGACAGCAGTTTCACTCCATGATTGAATGGAAAATGTTTCTTATATCTGGAAAATAAATATATATATATATATATATATATATATATATATATATATATATATATATATATATATATATATATATATACAATAATCATCATTAACCTCGATATACTGAAAGTTTCAAATGAACATATTTTTGTCTCCTTTGCAGTGGAGAGATATGGATAGGCCGTGTCATACCTAAATAGGGGGGGGGGATTAATCCCGTAGAGTTTTATTTTTATTTGATCTCGTTTTGAGTCTGTGAGGTTTCTCTCTCTCTCTCTCTCTCTCTCTCTCTCTTCTCTCTCTCTCTCTCTCTCTCTCTCTCTCTGATATACTGATAATTCAGTGCTGTAATTTTTTCTGTTGATTTCTGATGTACTGTAAGTAACTGCTAATATGTAACTTTGTTTGACGTCTTTGGGCGTAATAAATTTATTAAATAATCTCTCTCTCTCTCTCTCTCTCTCTCTCTCTCTCTCTCTCTCTCTCTCTCTCTCTCTCTCTCTCTCGTTACAGCATTTAATTACTAAGCGTACTGATTTTCGAACCGTTTTTCCTGTTTAACCAGTTTTTATGGACGGTAACTGACTATACACAAACACATACATGTATACTCGTACATACATACCTACATACATACATATTGGTAACTTACTTTTTAACTACAAGTATTTTTTCTCGAAATTTTTTCCGTATGAATAGGGTTCATCTTTTGAATAATAATAATAATAATAATAATAATAATAATAATAATAATAATAATAATAATAATAATAATCGACAGACTGGATTTGTACAATATTTAGCATGGCCAGTTTGTAGACGGGTGATCGCGTACGAATTGAACGAAATAGACACTTATAGTTATTTTTTGCTTTTTTATTCCGTTCTCTCTCTCTCTCTCTCTCTCTCTCTCTCTCTCTCTCTCTCTCTCTCTCTCTCTCGTTATTCATTCATCTTTTTTACATTTAATTATTCACAATTTGATCTCATTGTGACCCATTCTCTCAGACGGTGTATTCATGGGATGATGTCGCAATCCCCATACCTTTAACCCATAACTTTCCATTATTCAAGTTGCATAATACTTTTCAAGTAAATTATTCGTGGGATGAAGTCGCAGTCCCCTACCCTTAACCCCAAATCATCATTTCCTCAAGTTCTCTACGGAGTTTCTGATTATTTATTCGAGGGATGAGGTTGCGACCCTCACACCCTATCCAGATATTTATCCCTTAACCGAAGGTTATTCTCCCGTCAGTGGTTCACCAGGATTATCAGACTGATGTCTACCACGAGTATGTTATCAAGGGCAACTCGGCCATCTTCAAGTGCAACGTGCCTTCCTTCGTCGCCGACTTCGTCAGCGTCAAGTCCTGGGTCACGGATCAAGGGGATGCTTACTACCCCGGGGAGGATTTCGGTAATTGGCCCCTCCCCTTCCCCTCCCCCCCTTACGCCCGCACGGCCGAATTTTCGGTAGATTTAGGCTTTAATAGAGGTTTTTCGTTGCAGGAGTGGCTGGTATTATTATTATTATTATTATTATTATTATTATTATTATTATTATTATTATTATTTACTAATTTGGTGTTTTTACAGGTGTTGTGATTGGAATGAGATTATTATTATTATTAGTATTATTATTATTATTATTATTTACTAATTTGGTGTTTTTACAGGTTTTGTGATCGGAATGAGATTATTATTATTATTATTATTATTATTATTATTAGTATTATTATTATTATTATTCCAGGCAATTTAACTACTTTTCCCGTTTTATCATGGTGTGCCTTTGCTCCCAGGATCATTAGAGAAAAATATGTTGTATTACAGGAGAAATAATCTTGTAATTTCTCTTCTTTTTCAAGTATTTCAGAATGGACCTGGAAGCTGTTATTGATTGACAGGCTAATTTTATTTTTATTATGACTTATGGGATTACGTAAACTCTCTCTCTCTCTCTCTCTCTCTCTCTCTCTCTCTCTCTCTCTCTCTCTCTCTCTCTCTCTCTCTCTCTACATGAAGGAAGGGAAGATTGTGATGGGATATCGTGAAGCATTCTTGAGTTGTTAAAAACCAGTGATCAAAATATTGACGAAATGATTCTGGAAGCACAGAAGAAGAGGGGAAACATATGGAAGAGAATTGTAAGGTGGACTGACCAGATCGACTGACCCTTGATTTTGCCACTCCCAAACATATCCTCTGAAACTGGGGGTCTTGGGGGGCTGGTTTCCCTTGGTATTCTTGATCAGTTTGTTCGAGTCTTGAAAATAAATTTGTATTCAATAAATTATTGAAATATTTTTGCTTTCAGTACTGCCTACAGTTTGCTTGTCTGTGTTGGGTCTTAAAAAGATATTTTGGAAATATTGGGCTGTCTTTTGGTAATGAGAAAATGGATTTGTGATATATTCGGTCGCGGTATTATTTAGTAATTTTTTACTGTTGATTTTATTTTTATTCTTATTTTTTTTTATAATACTGTGTCATCTAAAGAGTTCTCATTATTTTTCCAATAGCATCTTTCTCTATGCTTTCCTTCTTGACTTTAGTTTATTGATTCTCTCTCTCTCTCTCTCTCTCTCTCTCTCTCTCTCTCTCTCTCTCTCTCTCTCTCTCTATATATATATATATATATATATATATATATATATATATATAAATATAATTCATCTCTTCATTCTATATTTTATTATGTCCATATTCACCCCACACATCATCATAGCAACTAACCGTCATTTTATCTCTTCGGTGCCGTCAGTGCACCTCATGTAGTGCACTGTAGGCATTACTTAAGGTTCTTTGCAGCGTCCATTCGGCCCCTAGCTGCTGCAACCTCTGTCATTCCTTTTACTGTACCTCCGTTCATAATCTCTTTCTGTCCTAGCGGTTGATTCGTAGTGCAACTGCAAGGTTTTCACCCTGTTACACCTTTCAGACCTATCTATTCATCGTGTTATTCCTTTCAGGCCTATCTGTTTATCCTGTTACACCTTTCAGACTTTTATATTTCTCCCGTTACACCTTTCAAACCTTTTTAATCTCAGTTTCAGCACTGAGTGACCACTTAGATCTCAGTGCTGAGTCTTGGATCTGAATTCTGTATCCTGTTCTATTCCATTTTATAGCTTCCTAATTAACCCACGAGATGGACAAAACACCTTAAGTAATTTGTAACTTCAATAACCTCTCTTGACCTGGCTTCTATCCCCCTCCCCAGTGGTGACCCAGCAGTACGCAGCCGAAGTCATGACCGAACACGTCATCAAGGGCAACTCTGCCATTCTCAAGTGTTCGATTCCTTCCTTCGTCGCCGACTTCGTCAGTGTCCAGTCTTGGGTAGCGGACGACGGCACCACGATTTACCCTACCGAGAATTACGGTAAAGAGAGAGAGAGAGAGTGTGGGATTGTGACGTCATTCGTAGTATGACGTTTATATGATCCAGAGTTTTAATTTTGTTTACTGGTTCATCGAATAATTGATTTTGATAAACAGGTGACCGACATTTTTTCTTCGTGACAGAAGGCTGGGAACTCTTTCTTTTACTAGAGAGTTTGAGATCTGATTCGGACGCTTTTCTTTTTTGGAAAGTGTGAAATTAATTTTGCAAATTTTCTTTCAGGAAGTGTGAAAATATTTGTTAATTTCCCCGCTAATCTTATTATTTTCTTTGCAGGTGATAGAATTGTCTAATCTCCTTTTTCTCTTACAGAAATTATAGAATACTCATAATTTTTCTCTCTCTGTAATTATTTATGTATTCTCACGACTTTTCCTCCCCTACAGAAATTATAGAACATCATCTTTCCACTTTTTCCCCATACAGAAAAATATGACAAATTATTTCTAATAATTTTTATATTTATTCAAAGATATTTAACAAGTATCAAATCTAATCTTGGTCCCAAGGTCTGTCGCAAGTTCATAATTGTAGAGGTTGTTCGGTGTTGCTAGATCCGTGTTTATGCTTGGTTACCCATCCAAGTAGTGAACAGACCCAGCGTTGTTTAACTATTAATCGAGAGACCAACTGCGAAATATAGTGACGCCTGGTCACATTTCGTGGTCACCCACCCGAGTAATGATTAGAGTCAAATTTCCATCCCGTAAGAGATGGCTTTTCGCTTTCTTGTATTGCCTAACCTTGGTCTGGGTTAGATAAGGGCATCAGGATGCCCCTCCCTTCGGCCTCTGCACAGTGTGTGGTGTCACGTGAAGGTAATTTGTAATATAAGAGAATACAGTTGATAAGATTTTATTTTCGTGATTCCTGTCCTTTCGGAGTTTCATGCCCTTCGGAGGCCCTTCTGAGTCTTGACACTCCAAAGGGTTGGGTCTCTGAGTGGCACAGACTCAAAGACCTCTCCGGAGTAGTCGTACTCTAAGACCCGAGTGAAGTATCGCTTCAAAATACCCTTTTGTTCTAGAGATATTGATCTCGTCTTCACTCGGTGGAAGAACAACCTCCCCCGTGACATTTGTTTATCGTCTGTTGACCTTAGGTTCTTCGACGCCATTTTGCTGAATTCAGTCAGTTTGGTGTCTTCGGTCGTTGGGGATATTCTCTTTAAAAATGTGAAAGTTAAATTTCTAAATAATTCTTAATTACCTTCTTCACATTTATCCTCGTGTTTTTTTTTTTTTGTCTCCCCAAGTTTAATTAAAGGATCTCTTTCTTTTCTCCTTTCTATCTGCGTATTGTTTCATTTTTCATTTTTCATTCAATTGACAAAATTGGTCATCTCCTGATTTCCCATTTGTTATGAACTTTCATCTTGTTTAGTCTTGTATTTTTAGTTTGAAAGTTTCCAACTCTTAATCTGATTGCATCATTTCATTTCGTCGTTGAAATTATCACCTTTGTCTTGTCCATTTTTTTTATTCATTTTTATCGTCTTGTTTTCTTTCTTCATCCTTTGCACACCACATGTTTGCTTAGATACCTATCATCATCCTCGTCTTTCAGTTGGGGTAAAATTATCAGTTTTCCAGCCACTTCATTCGATCTTTTTTCCTTCTTGCGAAATGGCTTTGCCTGTTACCTAATGCTTGCACTTTCTTATTTACGTTTTGTTATTTTTGTTGTTTTTATTTTCTTGTATACCTTTTATTCTCTACGCTTTAGTAAACATCATATTTATTGTCCCTTATTTTTTGCGTTTCACCTTTATATTTTACTTAAGCTTCATACTCTGGCTTTTAGTAACATCATATTCATTTTTAACAAGGTTTCTGTTCCTTTTTAATAATATCTTTTAAGATTTTATTTCCTCAGGAACTTCATTTTCACCCGTAGTTTTTCTTTCTCATTTTAATTTCATCTTCATATTTCATCTCTTCCTTGTCAAATTCATAATTACATTTAAGATTACATTTGACCATTCTTTTAACTCTCCTTCAAGAAAAGTACTTTCAAATTAATCATTTTTACAATTCCATTACTTTTTTTTTTTTTTTTTTTTTTTTTTTTTTACAAAACTTATTATTGTAATTTAACACCTAAACCTAACCTAATCACTCAGTAACTTCATTATCACCTTTAAGATTTCCTTTGTAATTTCATAATCACCTTCAAGATTTCCAGTGTAATTTCATAATCACCTTTAAGATGTCCTTTGACAGTGTGTCATTACTTCCTTGTTTTGGTTTTCTTGTCATTGTAACTTAGCTTAACCTAATCTAACAAATCTAATCTAATTCCCATTTGAGCCACGTGATTACTTGTCCATTGAGTATCTTAATGTTACATCCTAACCTAACCTAACCTAATTCCGTTTTTGTAGCATCTCATTAATTTTGCATTGCTCTCCGCTGTAACCTAACCACTGGAACCCGACTTAACCTGACTTAACCTAACCTAATCCCTTTTGTACCATCTCATTACTTTTGCATTGCTTATTATCATAACCTAACCTAACCAAACCCAAGCCAACGTAACGTAACCTAACCTATTTAATCCTTTTTTGTACACCACCTCATTACTTTCGCATCGCTTATCACCATAAGCTAACTGCCTAACTTAACTTTAACGTAACCTATTGAATCCCCTTTTGGACACCATCTTATTAAATTTGCATTGCTTGTTATCTTAACTTACAAATCTAACCAAACCTAACCTAATCAACTTTTGTACATCATCTCATTAACCTTGCATTGCTCTTCGTTGTAACCTACCCTACCTAACCTAACCTAACCTAACCTACCTAACCTAACCTAACCTAACCTAACCTAACCATTTCTGACATCTGCAATGCTTCTTTCCGAATAGTCGTGCACCAGACCTACCAGTCAGAGGCCGATAACGAATACGTCATCAAGGGCAACTCTGCCATTATCAAATGCGAGATTCCTTCCTACGTCGCCGACTTCGTCAGTGTCCAATCCTGGGTGGACGATGACGGTCACTCCTACTATCCTAGCCAGGATTATGGTAAATGAGGAAGAAGTTCGTGGGAGCTTTTAAGCCATTAGAGAGAAAGGGAATGAATAATTCTGTATTTATACTCTGGTCAGGTGTGGACGTAGGAAGGCTTAATCTGTTGGTGTCTTCAGTCTTTCTGTCACAGGTTCAGGAAGTTGGTCATTGATTGAAGTCCTGCAAAGTCTGTATTTCTCCCTCACCTCACAGGTGTGTTGGTCTATAATCACGTTATTTTCTCACCTGGATGTCCTGTAATATTCACTCACCTGGATACTGTACCTTACCTACCTGACTTCAGAATTCACCAGTGTACAGGGCTGACCTGTAGCATCAGCCAAAACGTGTGGTTTTCCTGCACTAATTAAAATTTTTTAAGGACCCTGAAAATTCAGGCAGTGATTTTGGACGTAAATGGGTTCTACAGGACATGGTTCACAACGAGGCTCAAAACTCGCCTGAGTTTATATCTGCTAGACATCCTTACAGAAAATAATTGTTACTGAAATTTACATCAAGTCTTAGGGGTCAGGTTTGCTGGCCATGAGTCACATTAACGCCTAAAATATATTCTACTTTCAGACGAATTTTAAGTTCCCCTGAATGTCGTATGTCTTGTTTTGCGAGATTTGTCGCAACAGGGTTGAAAAAAATTCATGCTGATTGGAAGAGGTATGGTCCTTTTATCAGACCTTTGAAGATCACACTTTGTTACTTGTGTTTGGGTTTTTGTTTTGTGTTTCTTAACCTCTTCTCTGTTTTCAATTTTTGTCGAATAAGTGCAAAGTTTTGGGTATTTCCCTCATTTGGGATAATAATAGTAATAATAATTCGAAAGCAAATCGAGCTAATTGTACCGGTACATTCACTAGTTCATGATTTTATTTTTATTTGTGTCAGTTTCTTTTCAGCTTTCATTCCGATTTCATTCTTGTCTTTTATCTTTATTTATTTAAAATTAAAACATCCTCTCGTACTTGGGATGTTATCTTTATTCTTTTCTGTTTTAATTTCATTTTTTAATTCTTGGTTATTTCAAACATTACTTTCTGGGGTGAACTTGTTCCTCAACTTCATGATTCCTCATTTCTAAAAAAACAATTTTTACTCCTCACTGTTGTTTCCTCAATCCTCGAACTGAAATTTATTGGTGACTTTCCTGCCTCTTTGATTTCTGAGAAAAATTTATTGTCCTCTTCTGTATCATCCCATTACACAAATTTATTCATCAACTTTATCCTTCTTCCAGAGTTATTTCCCATGCAGCCTTATTCCCTGCCTCGTCAGTCGTTATTACGGATAATTTATTTTCTTTTATACAAAAATTTATTATTGTTTGGAATTTCTTTAGCCAAATTTATTCAGCATTCGTCTTCTTTTCAGTTGTGTATTTTTTTTTCTGCCATTTTGTTTGAGGGTAGTTTTTTTTGTATCAAGTTTTATTTACTCAGTCCCTCAGGCAAATTTATTCTCTCTTCATCAGCAACAGATTTCTTTTACAAGATTGTTCTCAAAGCTGGTTCCTCACTTGTGTAGGTAAATTATTCCTCACTGGCTTTCCTTCTATACTCTGGGTAAAAATATTTCTTACCGTCATCTTATCTGTTGAGAGAGAGAGAGAGAGAAGAGTTTTTGCATATTATCTTCCCCCCAAATTTTGTTCCTAGTTGGTTCTAAACCTCATTGGTTAATTTGTTCCTCACTGCTATTTCCTCACCTCATGAAAAAAATCCGCACCTGGCAACCATTTACCTTCTCTCAGCTATACAACAAAGCTTTTTAAATTTATTCCTCACTTCTGTCTCCTCACTTGAGGAGGTTAAAATCTTCCTCTTCTCAGTTTTAGATCAGGCATAGATATAAGTTTTTTTTTTTCAGTTGGCCATCCGGACGTATGTCTTGAATGTATTCCTCACCATGACCTCACCTCTCGAGGTTAATTTTCCCTTCCCTCCCTCACCATCTTAATTCTCTCTCTCCTTCTCACTCTCTCTCCCTCTCTCTCTCAGTCGTCCACCAGAGTTACCAGCTAGAGGCCCACAACGAAAACGTCATCAGGGGGAACTCGGCAATCATTAAGTGTGTCATCCCCTCATTCGTGGCCGATTTCGTACACGTCCAGGCCTGGGTAGACAATGAGGGCCTGGCTTACTATCCCAACTCGAACTATGGTAAATTGGAGTGTCCTACTATCCTGATATCCTTCGGCAGTGCCTTAATGTGTTTAAAAAGGACTGTCCTATCTTACTATCCTTCAACAGTGCCGTAATGGGTGGGTGGGTCGCTTGAAGGGTTTCAGAGTTGAAAATATTCTTGCTGGTCAGGAACCAGTATCATCTCTGTGACTCAATTATTTTATGTCTGATTATTGTCATAATTTTCTTTATACTGTGTAATTATTTATTGTAATAACTTCCTTTAACTGTCAGATTATTGTAATAGTTTTCTTATACTGTCTAACTATTGCAATAATTTAATTGTAATGCTCAATTATTGTTTTATACTTTTACATTTCAGCTTACAAGATTATACACAGATTTGCATGTCTAACAATGTCTGTTCTCGTATCTCAATGCATTTAACTAGATGTAACATTTCCAGGATGTTAAAAGCATACTTTCAGGGTCTGTGTATATATTGTTAGTTTTCTGATAAAAATACCCGAAGTCCTAAAATTTTGCCTTTCAGATCCAACCCCGCTTATTTTCCACATTACTTTTCAGACAAGTTTACCAAGCTCTTGATAATTTTACACTTTTAGATAAATACTATCACCTTTAACTCATGGAATCTTTTTGAATATGTAAAGTAAAGCATTTTCTTTTCATGAAATTATACTAAACTTCAATGCATTCCAGATAACTTGATTATTTTTAATCACCGGATATATGGGACTGATGTATAACACGATTATTTTTTCAGGTAATTTTACAATTCATTTTGCCAATTTTCTTTTTTTACAGGGACGTGGAAAATCAATTATGCATTGATAAGAAAGACAGTTTTTACAGGATTTGGATCTATAAGAACGCTCGTTGAAGATTAACTATATTAATTTAATTTCATGTTAAAAAAAAACGGTATTTGTCTGTATAATTTTTTCCTGTGTGTAGCAGTAATGGTACTTTGGTCTGAGTCATGGGATGGTACGTAATGTCCGAGAGGTAGAGTCTTGTTAAGTAATTAACACTAGCTCAGCTTTTTAGCAACATATATATATATATATATATATATATATATATATATATATATATATATATACATATACATATATACATATACACACATATATATGTATATATATATAAATATAAAATCCTAAGCCGTTATCCCAAATAGCGAGTGACTCCTTATAAAAAAAACTATAGTCCCTATACCGTTCCTCATTTCAATCACTTATTTTAATATTATCATCATCACTATCTCCTTGTGTCATCATCATCATCACCATATTCCCTGCCCCTTCTCCTATCTGAGACGCTCTCAGGTGGCACTGAGAAAGGCCCTCAGGGGCGGTTCTCAGTGGGTCTACGAATCTGCCAAATTTAGGGGGGTGGGGGCTGGATTCATTTCCGTGTGGTGTGATAGAGAGCCAATTTATACAAAAGGAACCTTTTTATCTTTCGGTGTTCGATAATGGAGGCGTTGCTAGGAGTTTCTTTTGTTTGTTTGTTTGTGGGATGGCAGGATTTCGTTTGTGGGTGTCTTGCCATTTTGAGGTTTTTTATTTTTTTTATTGTGAATATTTTTTTTTTTTTGGTTGTGATTGCTTTTGTTTATGACCTATGTATTTGTTTGTTTTTGTTTATGACCTATGTATTTTTTGGTTTTGTTTTTGTTTATGGTCTGTTTATTTGTTTGGCCGTGTTTATGTTTTTGTTTCTGACCTATGTATTTGTTTGTGCATGTTATTGGCATAGGATTTTATACAGTCTCTCTCTCTCTCTCTCTCTCTCTCTCTCTCTCTCTCTCTCTCTCTCTCTCTCTCTCTCTCTCTCTCTGTGTGTGTGATTAACTCTCAACTAGCCGACAGGTGTGTTCAATTCTCGAAACTTTTTTTATTTCCACATTTTTTATTAATTTCTCCTTCAGCGTTGAATAATTTTCTTATCTCTTTCCATGATAGAACTTATTTGTCATGATTTACACTTTTATTCTTCCCATTATTTGATTTTTGTCAGTTACTGTCTTTTTCTGTTATTACGCTTTCGTCCTTTTTCATCTCATGTCATAATTCATTGCTATTTAAACGTTTTGCTTCATTGATTATAAATTTGATTTAAATACGCTACTTTTACTCATTCATATATTTGTTGTAATTCACCAAAAAATCACATTCTTCTTCTTATAGTGAAAAGAAAACCTTTCTCTTCTTCTCTCCACCATATAACATGTCATAAATGTAAGTCGCCAGCTCAACACATACATATCACATACATGTTGAAAATAAGTATCGAATGAAAGTGGATAAAGGGAATCTTGGACCAACGCTGGATAATCGTAAGGAAGCATTGGTCAGGACATCCATAAAGTTAACTTTTATCCAACATGTATGTGATATGTGTGTGTGACATGTTTACGACATGTATGTGATTTTTGTGCGAAATGTTATCGACGTTGTTGTGATGTGTGTGACATGTTGCCAATGTGCTTGCAACATGTATGTGATGTGTGCATATCATGTTTGCAACATTTTTATGTGGGCGACATGCTTGCAACATGTATGTGATGTGTGTGTGCAACATGTTTACAACATTTTCATGTGGCCAACATGTTTGCAACATGCATGTGACATATGTGCGACATGTTTCCGACATTTTTGTGATGTGTGCGACATGTTGCCGACATGTTTACGACATGATTTACCATAGTGTGGACGTGTATGGCGAAAATAATATTTACACCACTCCAACTCCCCTTAAAACGAACAGTCGTCCACCAAAGCTACGTCATCGAAGCCGACAACGAACACGTCATCCTGGGCAACTCGGCCATAATCAAATGCGAGATTCCCTCCTTCGTCGCCGACTTCGTCAGCGTCCAGGCCTGGGTGGATGACGATGGGAGGAGTTACACGCCCGCGCAGGATGGCCGATATGGTAATTGGTGGGCGGGAAGTGTGACCTCATGATATTGACAATTATTATTCCTGGATGACCTCTGGGCGTGTCAGAGTGATCTCGATGATGATAATGATAATAATAATTGTAATGATAATTATTTATACAGGACACTTTCAGGACTTATAAAAGATGGCAAAGTGGGGTGTAGAGGTTTTAGAAAAAAAGGCCCATTAGCGATATATCTGCGATAAAACAGATATACGGGAAATGAAAGCCAGGTTTTATCAGCATGGCTTTGAAAAGGGGAAAAAAACGGTCGTACATTATTCTAATGGAAAAGGGTAATGGCATGTTATACTAATGGGTATTTGATTTTTTTATTTATTTGTTCATATAATATAATATATATATATATATATATATATATATATATATATATATATATATATATATATATATATATATATATATATATACATAAATATATATTGGTTATGACTCCCATTTTATTCTGATTTACGCGGTGGGTTTGTAGTTGGTAGTCACGTGATTAAAGTTGGTTTCAACCAAGGTGAAGAGGGGCGTGGGGCTAGCAACCTCATCCCGGTAAGAATTTCTGGAACCCTGGAGCTACTCTCTCAATGTATGAGATTCATTCCGGAATGTAGAATTCTACCTCTTTCCTCTGCGTTTCCAGAGGCTTTTAACCTAATCTTTTTACCTGTCAAAGACGTGAATCTCTCTCTCTCACTTCGGCCTCGTGACACGTGTCAGATACATGTTTGCTGGTCAAGTGTTGTGGGTTGCAGCCGTGCGCAATCCCGACTGAGTAACTCAAAAAAATGATGGTTTTTCCTTCCCCATCACCCTACCCCCCCCCCTCTCTCTCTCTCTCTCTCTCTCTCTCTCTCTCTCTCTCTCTCTCTCTCTCTCTCTCAAAATAGCTTATGTTTGTTTTGTTCAAAATAAAAAAAAAATGTGTACTTAATTATCTTCATTTTGTAGATATACTTTTTTTCTTGTCCCTTTCTTTCAAAAGCAGATGTGTATATTTATTTGTTAATTTATTTATTCATTTATTTATTTTATCATCTATTTATGATTTTATTTAACTACAGCTCGTTTTTTTATGTACATAAAAATGTCTTCATACCACGAACACAAGCAATAATACCGAATGCTATTCTGTTCTTTTGTCAGAATTCCGCCAGGAAATTTCTCTGTTCTAACCTTTAATAGAGCTATATTGTAACCTTTCAAAAGCTATATTCTAACCTTTTCAAGAGCTGTATTCGAACCTTCTCAAGAGCTATAGTTTAACCTTTTCAAGAGATATATTCGAACCTTCTCAAGAGCTATAGTTTAACCTTTTCAAGAGATATATTCAAACCTTCTGTAGAGCTATAGTTTAGCCTTTTTAAGAGATGTATTCGAACCTTCTCTAGAGCTATAGTTTAGCCTTTTCAAGAGATATATTCGAACCTTCTCAAGAGGTATAGTTTAACCTTCTCAAGGGAAATATTCGAACCTTCTCTAGAGCTATAGTTTAGCCTTTTCAAGAGCTATATTCGAACCTTCCCAAGAGCTATAGTTCTGCCTTTTCAAGAGATATATTCGAACCTTCTCAATAGCTATAGTTTAGCCTTTTCAAGAGATATATTCTAATCTTTTCAAGAGCTATATTCTAACCTTTTCAAGATATGTATTCTAACCTCTTCAAGAGATATATTCTAACCTTTTCAAGAGATATATTCTAACCTTCTCATGCGCTATACAGTAGTCTAACGTTATCAAGAGTTATAGTCCAACCTTTACAGGAGCTATATTCTAACCTTTTCAAGATACATATTCTAACCTTTTCAAGAGCTTTGTTCTAACCTTTTGAAGAGCTATTTGTAAACCTCATATTTTCAGAATACCATTCATTAATTTACGTAAGTTATCAACTCTACGCTATTATATGTCGTGTTTTATTTGTTTCAATAATTCTGGAAATTTATTCATTAATTTTCGATTTGTTTATTTTCATTTTATTTTAATTTTTCACTTTTCATCATTTCCTAAATTAACTATGTTCAAAGATGTTGTCTTATTCCTTTGCTTTCTCTCTCTCTCTCTCTCTCTCTCTCTCTCTCTCTCTCTCTCTCTCTCTCTCTCTCTCTCTCTCTCCACATATACCAGCCCATATCATCAACTAGCCACCCCATTAACTTGAACTTAATCACCATTCAAAAGGACTCTCTCTCTCTCCCCCCCACCCCCCCCCCCATTCCACAAACGCAGTGATCTCCCAGTCCTACCTCCTCGAGGCCGAGTCGGAGAACGTGATCAGAGGCAACTCGGCCGTCCTCAAGTGCAAAATCCCTTCCTTCGTCGCCGACTTCGTCAGCGTCCAGGCATGGGTCGATGACGTGGGCAACAATTACTATCCCAACGAGAATTATGGTAATGGGTTGGGGAGGGGGCGTTGTAGTGGGCTTTATTGGAAGGGAATGGGGGGGGGTGTCTTGAGGTTACTGTATGTAATGCTGGTAAGGAATTGGGACTGCCAGGGACGAAAGTGATCATGTTGGTAAGGACTTGGATTGCCAGTAATGAGAGTGGTAATGCTGGTAAGGATATTGTGTTGCCGATAATGCCATTGGCAATGAAATTGGCATTGCCAGGAATGCGATCTGTAATGCAGTTGGCACTGTTAGCAATGCAGTTGGTAACATATACTCTGAAATATATTCTTGTTACGGTCCTATACATCCTTTACATTGAATGAATTTCCTGCAGGATTTTTAGAAATTCCTAACAAATGATTCTTAGTTTTCAGGTTTTTCAAGATTCGTAAAACATCATAATCACTTCTTAACAGGTTTTGTAAAGAATCTTTCACTAATTATTCACTTATTTTCCAGGTTTGCCATTAATTTTACATTAATTCATTTTCACAGGTTCTGAAAGATTCATATCTAACCATTAATTCATTTTACAGATTTTGAAAAAGATACACTGAATTAAATTAGTGTTTTTTAAGTTTTTTTGAAGACATTGAATTAAATTAGTGTTTTTAAGGTTTTTGAAGACTAACATTAAAAGGTTTATTTCTCTTCCAGGTTTTTGAAAAAATTGCATATGAAAAAATCAGTTTTTTCCAGGATATCATTATTCGGCAAATTGCCAATCACTAGCTTGACCTCCAAAGCCATTCTGCCCGTCTCCGTTCTCATTTTCCCAGTCATTACCTTCATATTCCAACCCAGTTTCATCTCTCTCTCTCTTTTCGTTCATATTCCAAAACCTTTTATTAAAAATCATTAACTTGTTTTTGATTTTTGATAATTTTGTCTTTTCCTCTCAAAAATATCTACAGGTTAAAACTGATTTTAAGCTGTATTTTTATTACTACTCAATTTATGATGGGGAAAATGCACAATACTTTTATTTATCATCTTTATTGACGAAAATAGCAGGTTTTAGTTCTTGCTTCTTTTTCCACCTTTTAACAAAATCTTTAATCGATTTCCAAGGTTTTCCTCTTTGTTATCAAACGTTAGGTTTTTTATCTTTTATTTCAGTCAAACATTTCCCTTTTTCGTCTTTTATTTTTCGATTTAAATCAAACTTTTCTCTCTTTGTCTTTTATTTTTCAGTCTTAATGAAGTTTTCTTCTTTAGTTTTTATTTTTCAGTCTTAATCAAAAGTTTCTCTCTTTAATCTTTTATTTTTCAGATTTTAATCCAATGCTTCTCTTTTCATCTTTTATTTTCCAACTTCATTCAAACGTTCGTGTCTTCATCTTTTATTTTTTAATCGTAATCAAACGTATCTATTTAAATCTTTTATTTTTCAATATACACCAACCTCATCCGTCACCTCCATCGCTTTTATTAACAAAATCAAAAACAAAACCCCAAAATAAAAAAATAAAAAATTAAGTAGTATTTCCCCCACTCAGTGGTATACCAGGATTACCTCACGGAGGCCGAGAACGAATACGTCATCAGAGGTAATTCGGTCGTCATGAAGTGTAAGATTCCCTCCTTCGTCGCCGACTTCGTCAGCGTCCAGTCTTGGACGGATACCGACGGAGTATCCTATTATCCTTCACAGGATTATGGTAAAAAAAAAAGGATTTTTTTTTGCTGGGAATATTCTTTTTTTAGGATTAGGATATTAACTTTTGGATTAATCTATTAATGTTTTTTTTTTATTTCAGGGTGACGTTTTAATTTTCTCTCTCTCTCTCTCTCTCTCTCTCTCTCTCTCTCTCTCTCTCTCTCTCTCTCTCTCTCTCTCTCTCTCTCTCTCTCTCAGTGTGATGATTGATGTATATTAATTTATTAATGGATTTTTTTCCAGGATGGAGGCGACATTGTAATCTCTCTCTCTCTCTCTCTCTCTCTCTCTCTCTCTCAAGTAATCCATTGCTTATGAGTAACAATTGATAAATCTTTTCTACTTTATTACAGGTAACAAGTTGGAGACTCTCTCTCTCTCTCTCTCTCTCTCTCTCTCTCTCTCTCTCTCTCTCTCTCTCTCTCTCTCTCATTATGATGATTAATCTATTACAGTAACGATGTAAAGGTTATCTTTTCTATATTTGCAGGTAATAATTTAACGACTTTTATGCAAATTACAACTTAACTGATTTGAATCTGCAGGTTACCTGGATCTAGGCGTTAGTTAATCTGCAATTTTTTGTGGCAATTAAATAAAGGTATTATTAATTATTTTTCATGTTCCTGGTATTATGTCATTCACTTTTATCTTGTATATAATTTCATTAATATAGTTTTGTCCATTTTATGAAAATTGTTATGATTAATTTATAGATAACTAGTAAACAAGAATGATTCAGACAGATTTGGTGTCAATATGTTTACTTATATACTCATCTACACTTTTATTTGTTATACATGGAGACAATATCATTGCACATATTACAATGGCTTTTGGGGAAACGGGTCACATTGAGGCTTTCTGGGATGAGGTTGCTAGCCCCATGCCCCTTCTCCACTGAATCCTGGTTCATTATCCACTGCTTAGGTTTTGTAATGGGCAGATTTGATTTATGGTTTATTGTTTTTTTATTATGTATGGCTGTTCAGATTTGTTGTGTTTTTTTATGTCAGGGGCAAGGTCACGGGATATGCTTAAATGTGCTCTCAAATTGGGTGTAGAGGTTGTTTGAAGTCTCTCTCTCTCTCTCTCTCTCTCTCTCTCTCTCTCTCTCTCTCTCTCTCTCTCTCTCTCCTTTTCTATGTTTAACAGACGACAGCAAGACAGTTTTCATTTACATCAAATATATTTTATCTCAAATCTTATTTCCATGCTTACTTATTTATTTATAATTTGTTTTATTTTCTTTAGAATTTATGATTTATTCATCATTCATTCATTCATTCATTCATTCATTCCATACCAAATACATTCCTGATTTCCATAAACTCTTTCATTAAACTTGTAATAGAAAAATGTTCTTTATCTACTGTACTTCTGTTAATCTTAATTTTGAGTTACCAAATTCTCTCAGTTCATCTTCATTTGTATTTTGCATTGATTTTTATATCTTCCCGTATTATTCTGACCCTGTAACCTCGTGTTAAGTCGCTGAAATGTATCTGTAACGCCTCATATTATCGTAATCCTCGTCAGGAGATTTCTTGCGTTACATTATTGACAGTAATTCTTCGTTTTATTGACTGTCTACTGTCGCGTTCACGCTGTGACGTCACTCTTTATCCGAATCCGTGCGAAAGATTTCTGCATTTTATTAAGTTTTTATATTTCTCTAACTTATGTTTTAAATTATATATCATTTATTTATTAGTTGCCATCATAACTATGCTTATAACTCTGAAATTCAGTTCAGTAGTAATCACAGAATTAATCCACGTGTTAGCCTGTCGAAGTCGCCGTCGCCGAGTAAGAAACGGACGCCTACAAAGCCGACGTCATATAAGCCTAATGTCATCCCAATCCTTGCGAATGACTTGAGTTTTTTCCTTCTTCTTCCTGCGAAACTTATTTGCTCTCTTCTCATATATTTTTAGTTATTTATCATTTTCTAATTCATTTTACATCTCGTATTATTAACACAAATAATAAGAAGTAATGATAGTTATTTAAATATTAAACTCTTGAATTTGTTTGCCGAAGTCGTGGCCCAGGATTACGAAACGGACGCGGACAAGGAGTACGTCATCAAGGGCAACAATGCCATCATGAAATGCGAGATTCCTTCCTTCGTCGCCGACTTCGTCAGCGTCCAGTCCTGGGTAGACTCTGAGGGCATTGTCTATTTCCCTACGGAAGATTACGGTAATGAATTTTGGGCATGGTAGGGAGTTTAGGGCGGTTTCTAGGGACCTGAAGCTCACGTGGTTTTATTATAGATTTAATTTTTCAACTTTTGGTGTTATTTGTGAGGCTTTGTTGACTTCTTAATGCCTCAATGTGACCCATGAACTCATACTAATGCCGGTAATAATATAGTTTTCTTTTTCTAGTAGTTTTTTTTTTTATTTTAATAGGTGCAGGAGTTATAACCCAGAGATCAACTCTCTCTCTCTCTCTCTCTCTCTCTCTCTCTCTCTCTCTCTCTCTCTCTCTCTCTCTCTCTCTCTCTCTCTCTCTCTCTCTCTCTCTCTCAGGAACATCCAGAATGTGCTAATTTACATATATTTGTTATTACTTTATTAATTATTAATAATATTATTCCTCCAGGTAAAACTAAGTAATACTAATTATATTTTACTTATTACAGGTGTTTATTCAAGCAGGTGCAAAAATACACCTGTGCTGTAGGAAATGTATTTCTGCGTCCTGTAGAATTCTATATTTTATTTGTAACTAATACGAATTGATTGATTAAAGTTTTTTTTTTTTGACCCTAGATTTAATTACAGGTTTGACTCACTATGCAAATTACTATGACGCAGGTGTATCAGTAATTAAATTGATTAAAATATCCTCACCTTTAAGTCTAGTTAAACTATTATTTAAAAACCTTACCTTTAATTCTAATTACATTATTATTTTGACCTACTACTGATTCTACTTCTACTGTTATTACGTCTGTCCATTAATGGGGTACATTTAAAACAGATACAATTAACATACAAAAAGCATAAAAAAACATACAATTAACATACACAAAGCATCGCTTTTATTTCGTCTTTTAGTGATTTATTTTTTTTTTATTTTATTGTCCGGTTAAGGAGGATGTGTAAACTGAAGCCAAAATATTTTATTTTTTTTATTTGAAATTTTGTCGGAACTGAAACTTTTTTTTAATCGTTGGTCGTCTGAAATTTGGTTGCGCCCACTCTCTCTCTCTCTCTCTCTCTCTCTCTCTCTCTCTCTCTCTCTCTCTCTCTCTCTCTCTCTCTCTCTAATATTTTTTTATATACTTAGCATAATAACAGGTTCGTCCGTTTCACCTTATGACATATCCATCTTTTACCATTTTTATTATTTTTCAAAACTTCTCTTGTTGCTTTGACCTTTCTTGTAACCCTTGCTTTTGGGCTTTCTATAACCCTTCTAATGACCTTCCTGTAACCATTTGTTTGATCTTGATGCCTTCTATTGACCTTGTAACCCTTTGATTGACATTCCTGTAACCCTTCATTTTATGTACCATTAACACTTTTCCTATCATGTAACCCTTGTTTAGACTTTTCTGTTAACCCTTTCATTTATCCTGACTGTAACCCTCGGTTTGTGCGTCCTATAACCATTGGTTTAAGCTACCTGTAACCCTTCAATGACCTTATTTTGACCCGCCTCTAACTTTCTTTTGACTTCCTGTTACCCTTGTTTTGAAACTGTTTTGTAACCCTTCTTTTGACCTTGTAACCTTTTTTTTTTAACTTCCTATAACTCTTGGTTTGACCTTTCTGTAACACTAAGTTTGACTTTCCTCTACTACTGTTTTTTTTTTAGCCTTTTGGTGTGAATTTCTTGTATATAACCCTTCATTTGAAGCATTTTTTTTTTTTACTTTTCTGTAACCCTTCTTTTGACCTTGTGACCCTTTTTAACCCTTGTTTTAACTTTCCTGTAACCCTTTTGTAACCTTGTTTTGTCCTTCCTGTCACCCTTTTGTAACCCTTTTTGCGATACATGTAAAATTTGTTTGACCTCTGTGAACTGCCTGTAGCCATTCTGTTCGCCTTCCTTCAACACTTCTGTGGTCCTTTGACCCTCGTGTAACCCTCTTTATCTTACTTTTTGTAACCCTGCTTTTGACCTCATAACCTTTCATGTGACCTCCTCTTCCCTTCCCAAAAGTCGTGACCCAGGAGTACAAGAGCCGAGTCCACGACGAGGATGTCCTCAAGGGCAACGCCGCCATCTTGAAGTGCGTCATTCCTTCCTTCGTCGCCGACTTCGTCAGCGTCCAGGCCTGGGAGGATCTGGAGGGGACCGTTTACAGGCCCTCGGAGGACTATGGTATGGTCCCGCGCCTGGGTTTTAGGCCTAAGGACCCTTTTTGGAATTTTGGACTTTGACGGGGTTATTGAGGACTTAGACCTATTTTATGGGATTTTGGTCGTTTTTGGCTTGATTTTAGGCCTAAGGGCCCTTTTAAGTTTTGCGTTTTTACAGGCCTATTGAGGCCTTTTTAAGGGCATGTTGATATGGGTCCTTTTTTTGTCGTCATTTGAGGCGTAAGCAACTTAAAAATCAGGTTTTTTGCAGCCCATTAAAAACTTACTTTAGGGCATATTAATATGTTCAGTTCTGTGGTGGCTTGATTGTAGGCCTAAAAATCCAAAAATGTGGTTTGTATTGCAGTGGGGTACTTTTGTGCATTGATTTTAGGCCTAAAGGGCCCTTTCAATGTTTTAGTTTAATATACTTACTTAAAACTTATTTTAGGGCATCTGAAAATAACGAGGCCCATTCTGATGCCTTGATTTCATGCCTAAAGAAACTTAAAATTTGGAATTTTCCTTTTCAGATGGAGAGTATATTGCAATGGGTCTCTTTTGCTGTCCTGATCTTAGGCCTAAAGGACCCTTTAAAATGTGGATTTTGAAAGGGTTACTGAAAACCTATTTTAGGCCCTAGGACACTTAAATTTGGTTTTTCTTTTGATTGCAGATGGAGGAATATTAATGAGGCCCTTTTGTGGGGCGTATATCAGACGTAATGACTTTTTAAATTTTTTTTTGCAGCCTATAGAAGCCTGTGGCGAGGTCTCGTGGGTTACGAGGCCTATTTAGTGCCCAGGTTCTAGGCCTATGCGAACTTTAACATCTGTGTTTTTTCAGTTCCAGGTGGAGAATATTTTTAGGCCTATAATGTATTTTGTCTTACTGCCAGTTGTAGGTGCATTGAGAATTATTCAAATAAATTTAAAAGCTGTCCACCTTCTTGAAATTGACTTCGTTCCATCTTATAGATAAGATAATATTTCTCTCTCTCTCTCTCTCTCTCTCTCTCTCTCTCTCTCTCTCTCTCTCTCTCTCTCTCTCTCTCTCTCAGTTTATATGAACAGGAACACCCATTAGAAAAACTAAGGAAATAATTTGGCCACTTGGGTACAAATTGTGCGCCGAAATGACAAAACAAGCTGGAAATGTGAATTTTTTTAAATATTATTTTTTAAGTTCTATAAACAAACATTCGTTCTGAATCCGGTATTTTATGCGATTATCGCTATTTTATTTATATTTTAGTCTTTTTTTATTTCCATTTTTATCCGTACTTTCAAGTGACGTAACCCAACTGTATTTTATATGTATAGATATACATATACTGTATGTATATCTATACACTGTAGATATACATATACTGTGTGGTTTTTTGTTGTAGTTCTGATTTTGTTTTAAAGAAAAAAATATTTTTAGTTTCAGTCCCAAATTTTACTTCTTTCAAAATTATTTATTATTATCACTTGTTTCCTTATTAGAATAATTTTTCATTATTAGTTCCTATATATATTTTTCAGCTCTTTAGATTAATATTTTTTATTATTCTCTGTTTGCCTAATTCCATTATTCATTTTATCTATATTTTCTTTTCTCACATTTATTTCTTTCTTGTGTCGTTTTCCATTTTTTTTCTGAATTTTTTTTTTTTTTTGTCATTTAGTTCATATATTCTCTCTCTCTCTCTCTCTCTCTCTCTCTCTCTCTCTCTCTCTCTCTCTCTCTCTCTCTTCTGATATTTTTCATACATACATTTATAAATCATTCACACATTCATACATGGGTATAAATACCCATACATCCTCCATAATCCTTAACTATTTATCCTATTTACGTAAAAAGCATTCTCCACTTCTCAATCATTATTTATATCACCTAATTAACTTCCCTCCCTCGCCTCTCCCCTGGGTATCTGGTCATGCCCCCCCAGTGGTATCCCAGGGCTACGTCACCCAGGTGGTGGACGAGAGCGTCCTCAAGGGCAACAGTGCCATCCTGAAGTGCCTGATACCCTCCTTCGTCGCCGACTTCGTCAGCGTCCAGGCCTGGGTAGACGGCGATGGACAGGCTTATTATCCCTCTGAGAATTATGGTAATTTTGGGCAGTTGGCCCCCTTGGTGTCCTGTGACTATTGGGCATACTATTCTTGTGATGACTATTTTGGGTAAGATCCTATCCTACAGAAAGGGTAGGGTCTTGTGGGAGTAGGTCCTACTATCCTCAAGAATGGGGTCCTACTATCCCTCTGAGAATTATGGTAATTTTGGGCAGTTGGCCCCCTTGGTGTCCTGTGACTATTGGGCATACTATTCTTGTGATGACTATTTGGGGTAACGTCCTACTATCTCTTTGAACATTTTGGTAATTTTGAAAGTTGGCCCTCTTGATTGACGTCCAATGACTACTGGACTTATACTATTCTTGTGGTGGCTAGTTGGGAGTAGGTATTTTAGTCTTACTATCCTCTTGGTAGGATAGGGTAGGATGAGGATGTACTATTCTTATTTTAATGACGGGAATCTGATAATAGTTCTCTGACTATCCTGTTGAGAACTTTGGAAATTCTGAAGAATGCCCATCTGATATTTTGAAATTTTGAAAAATGCCCATCTGATGTTATTTGGGCCTCCTATCCATCTGGTGACTATTCGGATAGTTCTTACTATCTCCCTGAGAATTATGGGAATTGGAGCAACTGCCTATCCCAAAACTATCGCCTTGCACGTACTATTCACTATTGGCTATGGAGATAAATATAGTTCTCCCAATATTTAAAAATATTGGGATTGTATCCACCTGTTAGTATTTTGTTCCTAGTGTTCCTTGCGATAATAGTGGAAATGGATTACTATTTCCCCAGAAACCTGGGACTACCATCTACTATCCTTTTTAAATGAAATAGGACTTACTATCCTAAAAAGACCTCCAGTACTTACTATTCCATAGTAATGCTGCTCTCTAACTTCTAAATATTATTAAGAGCTCCTACTATCCTTTGAAAACTGATAACATTTACCTGCGTTTCCTCAAAGATGGTTTAATACTAATTACTACCACTCAAATGTATGCTTAATTTGACTCATAATATTTTCAGTATATTATAATTATTGGTTGAATGCACTTTATATTTTTTTCAGGTCATTCACAAATGAATGGATGTATAATTGTTTTTTAAGTTTTAAAAATGTATAATTTCAAATGTTATTCTTAATATTTCAGGTTTAATTGTTCATAAATGTACAGAACATATAAATGTTATTGCGCAAGTGTTTTCCACATTCACCAGGTTAATCATTTTAAATGTTTGTAACATATGAAAGGTTATTACATTATTTTTCAGGGTATTATGTGTATTTTTATATGTATATTTTTCTCCCGTTTATCAATTTCTCGTTGACAGATTTTAAGATAAGCGAATGAATTTGAATTAATTCCAGGAAATAAAATTTTTAAATTAAAATTTCTCTTCAGGACCTGATAAATTTTGTTTCGTTTTAGAAGTAATTATAGTTATTTTAGTATTTCAGAATCTGTCATTGGAAATTTGGGGAGTAAACAGATATTTCAGAATTGAAAAATTATAAGTGTTTTTGTTGTTTTATGATAATATTGTAATAAATAAGGAATATATATTTATACATATATACAAATATTTATTATATGTATATATAGTATACATATAATAAATATTTTATTATATATATATATATATATATATATATATATATATATATATTTATAAAGAAAAACTTTTCACACAACATCAACACACAATAGAACCGCCATTATTCATATCTCTCCATTCCTCCCCATCTTCATATCAAAACTGCATATATCAGCTGCGAGTGCAAATAATAGTTTGGAGGGTGGGTGGGTAGGTGGGTTTTTTTGAGAGGTAGGGGTGGGCCAAGGTATGTGGGAATAGGTGGTGGGGAGGGGATGAATGTATTCTGCAACCCATTTACATATCATCCCAGCTGACTGTCATTATTGCGTGGAAATGCAAAGGATTGGCTGACGTCTTCCATTTTTGGGATTTGAAGTTTTATATATATATTTATATATATTTATATATATATATATATATATATATATATATATATATATATATATATATATATATATATATATATATATATATATATATATATATATATTGCATTATTCTCTTAGTTTTGAAATAATGCACATTCTAGGAGTGGGATCGCGTGTAATTATTTTTATAATTACATTATTTTAATTATATGTTTTCATTTTTATTATCTTATTTTCTAATTAATTTTTATATTTCTTCCTTGAACTATATTCTCCTAAATTTTCTGTCATGTCTAACCACTTTGTCATTTCTTATTTATTCATATCTTCAAGTTCCTAATTACTACATTACTAATCATTAATTATTTATATTACTTTATTTCCAGTCTTTTCTGAGTTGTCTGTTATTCACTTTCATCATTCATTCATATTTTTCCTTATTCTTGATTGTTTTTCATAATGTTACGCCTCTCTTCAGTGTTTCAGTGAAAAACGTTCTCTTTATTTTATTTGCAATTATTTTGCTTTACTATGACAACCCTCTTGAAGAAAATCCTTTTCAGGATTTTAGCTTGTTGAAGAAATCCTTTTCAGGATTTTAGCTTCACAACCCTTCTAAAATTAGGCGGTTTCTCTCTTCTTCATTTTACTTCGTTCATTCATTGTCATCATTTCTGTCTCATGCCATAATTTTTAAAGTATTTAAAATTTTTTCCATTACTGATCATATTTATCCTGTTTTGAGAATATTTGTTAATCTTTATATATTTTTCATTTTTTAAATCATGTATGCAACCCAAAAATATTGTAAATATTTTTTGTAAATACTGTTCCCCTTTGTGCCTTTTCTAAAAATATTGATCTTTTAAACATTCCACGTGCAACACCTTGATTTTACAACCCTTCACTGATTGAACACCACCTCTCTCTCTCTCTCTCTCCTAAAATGTTGATGGTACAAAGTGTTCATTTTTAATCCCATTTGCAACCCTTCTCCACGACAACCCTATCTCTTTCTCACTAATTTGACAACCCTTCATTGATTAGACAACCCTTCATTGATTAAACATCACCTCTCTCTCTCTCAAAAAAAAAAAAAAATTAAATAAATAAAAAATAATGTTCATTTTCTTACAAAAATTTGTCATTTTTTAATCGCATATGCAACCCTGTCTCTTACTCATTAATATTGCAACCCTTCACTGATTAAACACCACCTTTCTTTCTCTCCCTCTCTCCCACTGTCTCTCTCTCCCTGCAACTTTCTCTCTCTGGAGATAGTTGTGTCCCAGGGCTACCTAACCCAAGTATTGGACGAAAGCGTCCTGAGGGGGAACTCCGCCATCTTCAAGTGCGTCATTCCTTCCTTCGTCGCCGACTTCGTCAGCGTCCAGAGTTGGGAGGACCTGGAGGGAGTCAGTTACGTCCCCACTGAAGATTATGGTAGGGATTTGTTAGGGATTAGAGGGGGATTTCTCTTTGGGATTTTGGAAGACGTTGCGACTTTGGGATTTTCATTTTTTAAAGAATTTCTTAGGTTTAAATATTAAGGTCTTGGGAAAGCTGGGTGGATTAAGTAAATCCCATAATCCTTTAATCCACACTGAGGAATTGGGTAAGGATTTGGGATTACTAAAGGGGATTTTGGGAAGGATTTCGACTTTGATATTTTTTTTCGTAACTTTAAACATTAAGGGCTTAGGGAAAGCTGGGTGGATTGACTTAATCGCTTAATCCATACTGAGTAATTTGATAAGGATTTGGGATTAGATTTGGGAATTAATGAAAGGATTTCGACTTTGGGATTTATGCATTTTGCAAAGGAGATTTTTATAGTTTTAAACTAAGGCCATGTAAAGAGCTGAATGGATTGAATAAATCCCATAATCCTTAATCCCCACTGAGGATTTTGGTAAGGATTAGGATTACTTATGGAGATTTTGGGAAGGATTTCGGCTTTGGGATTTATTCTTAAAGGGGGTTTTGATAGGTTTAAACAGTAAGGTCTTGGGGAAAGATGGATGGATTGATTAAATCCCCTAATCCCCATTGAGGAATTTGGTACGGATTGGGGGATTACTAATGGGGATTCATGAATGGTTTTTGACTGGGCGATTATATTTAAGAAAACCTAACTAGAAAACTCTCTTATTTTTGATAATTGGGTTAATGAAGGTATTCTATAAAACTTTATTATTAAAATGAAAAAAAAACTGAGATGCTAATTGCGTTGACCTAATTTGTTGGGCCTAGGGCATCGTTTTGGCCAATTGCCGCCTGTACCATGTAGTTAAGGGTTGTTACAAGTTTTCATCTTTTTTAAACAAGCTGTGCTTTTCAACAG
This sequence comes from Macrobrachium rosenbergii, assembly GCF_040412425.1. Lineage (NCBI taxonomy): Eukaryota > Metazoa > Arthropoda > Malacostraca > Decapoda > Palaemonidae > Macrobrachium > Macrobrachium rosenbergii. The sequence goes on from NC_089773.1 coordinate 7,733,671, forward strand.
GTTATAAAGTGTCCTCATGCTGAAAGTAATTTTGCTTTGAATATGTCTCAAATAATTTATTTCCAAAATTTTTTATTAATGTTTGATTTTATTTCAGTTGTCATTAATAATAAAATTTATTTCTGGTACAGTGAATTTATTTTTCAGGGCTGCACAGTTTATTGTACTAATGAACATACTTAATTTATTAACATGACACATTATTGGTATTTCATGCTTTTCAAATGTGTAACTTTATAACAGGTGGCAGAAAATAAGTTTATTTTAAACGATATAATGAATTTATTTGTTTGTGAGACCTATTATTTTACTAATAAATATCCTTAATATGTTAATAGGAAAATTACAGTTATTACTTGTTATTTTTTTTAATATAAGGGGTTATTTAATGTTATGTAAAGTACTTTCTTTCATTTTAAAAATACATGTATCTGAATTGTTATATTTAAATGTTTTTTCATTAGTAATCGACGTCAGTGACCATGGTAATTGTGACGCCAGATCACTTACGATTAATCGGTCATTAATGTATGTGTGCTCTATCTCTGTCGTGTGCAGTGTAAGATGACAAAATGAACGGACTCATTTTTCTCCTAAAATTTCAGGTTTATAAATTTTTAGCCTTAATTTTACATTTACAGATATTTTAATGTTTACTTAGGCTACTTGAATAATTGTTCCGTATTAGATAGGCTACTTGAATAATTGTTCCGTATTAGATGTTCCTTATACGTTCCTTTTTCAGGTTTGCAAACGTTCCTGACTTCCCGTTTCTCGTGAACGTTCCCAAACATTTGTAGGATGACTCTGATACATCTGGTTGGTCCACGTCTCGCGTTTACTATCGGCGGAAATTATAATATATTTTTTTTTAATTCTTACTCGAATGCGACCATTTGTCTCTCGGTTCGAGGATTTATTAACCTTTTTTCGTCGAAGTTCGAACGTTGGTTATGGGACCTGAGCGATAAAATTCAGACGTTTAAACCGAATGTGATTTCGTGTTATGACTCCTTTGGTTTTCCAAAATGTTTCGGTCGTTTTTTTTCACTCGAGATCTTTTGTGGATTTTATTTATTTAATTTTTTTTTTATTTGTGGTTGGTGTTCAGTTACTTGCTCTGGAATTCTCTGTCTGCTTATGTTTTTCCTGAGGTCTAAGCTTCCTGACTTTTTTTTTAATGATACGCTTCAATTAAACATTCGAATTGTCTTTGATAGAAAACTAAAAAAAAAAAATCTATTTAAGAAGAGAAAAAATAGTTGATTTCGTTCTTATCTACGAGGATAAAAAAAAAAGATACACTTCCCGCCCCTTAAATGTAGAAAGGTTATACCCATCACAAATACCAGAAGGAGTTATAGGATTCTTAACATCCTTCAGAAACATCCTTTCATCCCTACTCGGTTATATTTCGTCATCTCCCAGCTCCTGTTTCATGTGACTCTGATCCTTCTAATTTCAAGGAAGTTGCAATTGCAATTAAAGATTTTCCACTCTTTTGGGGTTAACGAGAAGATTGCGCTGAGCCATAGAGTTACAGAGAGAGAGAGAGAGAGAGAGAGAGAGAGAGAGAGAGAGAGAGAGAGAGAGAGAGAGAGAGAGAATTTATAAGTCCATATAAGGGAGACATCTTTTGTCAGAGAGAGATCTTAGATTGAAGTATAGAGGATTGTTCAAGAGAGAGAGAGAGAGAATTTTTGGGGCCCATGAAAATGAGAAATCTTGGAAATGGGAGAGACCTTAGAGAGAGAGAGAGAGAGAGAGAGAGAGATTTCAATTACATAATAAGGGTTGATGAAGAAATAATTTATAGTACAGAGACCAACAGATAAAGAATTAAATTCCTGCACCGGAGAGAGAGAGAGAGAGACTCCATCTCAATCTCACACATGCAACTCATAAAACTCCAAAGATTCCTGATCCCAAATCATCCCGTGTCACATGAGAATTGCAACATTGCAATATGCAAATGAGGTTGAGCGTCTCCTGATTGCACAAAGGAAGATGAGGCTGAAATAGTTGCTTTTTTATTTGTTTATTTCTTATTTATTTATTTATATTTATATTTTATTTATTTTTTATTTTATGTTGAGAGGTGTGGAGATTTATGAAGTAGTATATATGTATATGTGTGTGTGTGTACATTTACACAGAAATACCCTGGGTTCGATCCCCGGGGAAACCTGAACACTTACGACACGTTCCTTTAATATACAATTGTGCCTCTGTCGACCTGAGAATGGAATTATGTACCTGGTACCCAGTCAGCTGTTGTAGGTCGCATCCCAAAGTCTCAGCTACACAATCTTTCAAGCTTTAAACTGATCTTTTACCATTCATGTAATTTCTCGCCACCTTCACCGACGGATACCTCGCCCCATCTACCCTCCCCAACCAAAAGAGTGCCCCTTTGAACATCCTTAAAGAAGCCCTACACATAATTGGAACTTCAGAAGTTCAAGCGAAACTGCAGTGCATTACTATCCTAATACTATCCTTCTTGCATTTTAATCCTTTATTTATCTATTTATCCATTTATTATTATTTTTTCACTTTACTCCTCGTAATTCTTTCTAATGAACATCATAATAATCTTTGGAAGCTTGAAGAATTTCAAGTCAGTGTCCCCTTTAGTGGGCTTGTTCCATATGAATAGGGTTCATCTTCTGAATAATAATAATAATAATAATAATAATAATAATAATAATAATAATAATAATAATAATAATAATAATAATAATAATAATAATAATCCGGAGTAAGGAGAGATGTCGATTTATAATTCGTGCCTTTTGGTTATGTTCATTTTTGTACTTGTGTTTTGGTGTGGCATTTTCCCATATTTTTTCTTTTTTTTGTTTCTTTTCCTAATCAGGAGGCCGATGGGACTGGCAACCTAATGGCTCTTGCCATCTGTGCTTTACAGTGTTTGTGTTATTTTTCTTTACATAGAATTTATTTTACAAATTATTGATGTAAAATAGAAACTTTCTTGGATTGATGTTCCCTCTCCATCCACCCATCTCTCTCTCTCTCTCTCTCTCTCTCTCTCTCTCTCTCTCTCTCTCTCTCTCTAATCATAATCATAATACTTTTCTTTATTTGTGAGTCTTACGTGAGTCAAATCTCCCATTGATTGACACATTGACACCTCTCTCTCCTCTCTCTCTCTCTCTCTCTCTCTCTCTCTCTCTCTCTCTCTCTCTGAATCATAACCATGAGACTGACTCCTGTTTTCTCTTCCTCCTTCTGGTCTCCCTCCTCCCGTAGTGGTTTCTCAGAAGTACCTGACGCAGGTGTGGGACGAGAGCGTCCTGAAGGGCAACTCGGCAATTCTCAAGTGCGTCATTCCTTCCTTCGTCGCCGACTTCGTCAGCGTCCAGTCTTGGGAGGACCTCGAAGGGAAGACTTACCTGCCCTCGGAGGAGTATGGTAATGCAGAGGGCAGGATTTTTTTTTAAAATCCTATGGAGCTTTATAAAGGATTTTTTTTATGGTTTTAGGATGTTATATTTGCAGAAGGATTGATACAAGCAGATGCCAGGATTTTTAGATCCTACGCGGTTTTGTAAAGGATTCATTTATGGTTGTAGGATCTAGTGGAAGCAAATGGCAGGATTTTTAGATCCTACGGAGCTTTGTAAAGGATTTTTTTTATCCTTGTAGGATGCTGTATGTACAGTTGCAGAAGGATCTAATGAGAGAAAATGGGAGGATTTTTTTTTTAGATCCTACGGAGCCTGTAAAGGATTTGTATTGTTGTAGGATGTTATATGTACATTTGCAGGAGGACCTAAAGCAAGCAGATGGAGGATTGTTAGATCCTGCGGAGCCTGGAAAGGATTTTTTATGGTTGTAGGATGTTATACTGTATGTACATTTGCAGAAGGTGCATTGCTTTCTGCCCTTCTACTTTTTTGGGCTCTTGGCTGTCCAACTTCTCTGACAGTTCCCTTGCTTTCATTTTTTACCAATTTCAAAATATGATAAAGTTTACAGTGCGGTCTCTTTTAAACTCCTTGTGACCCACAGTGCCGCTCGTTCCTGTCTGCTAAGGTTTGGCGTGAGTATTATAGGCATTATACAAGTCCACATCTTTTATCCTGGCTTGGGACTGGCTTAGGCACATAATGTGTCATGGCGGAGTTTTCGTATAATGGCACCATAGCAAGTGGTGTGTGTATCCATAAACTATAAATATATATATATATATATATATATATATATATATATATATATATATATATATATATATATATATATATATATATATATAGATATAGATATATATATGTCACATTTTCTTAAGAAAATGCAGAGCACAACAAGTACTATGTATTTGTTGTAATTTTTCTTGTGACAAATACATTGTAGATTTTCTTGACTGGGTTGTTCAGTGTTTTCTGTTGATGTGGAAATTCTTCTGGGTTACCTTCTCCTTTCACCTTTGCGCCAGTGTTCGATGGAAGTCGATTAAATATTTCCTTCTTAAAATTGCAGTTTTTTTTTTTATTTTTTGCATTAAAATAACTTGTTCATTTCCATATTTTGTTAATTTTTTACAATTTTTCTATTTTTTTTTTTTTTTGCTGGTTTTCAAACGAACATTCTCTCTCTCTCTCTCTCTCTCTCTCTCTCTCTCTCTCTCTCTCTCTCTCTCTCTCTCTCTCTCTCTCTCTCTCTCTTCAGCTGATTTAAAAATTTAACTTTTATCGGGTCCGAACTAAACTTTTGTTTAATACGACTACACTTAAGAAATATTTTTGTTGACGTAAGTTAAAAATTTAACGTACCAATTGAATAGCTGTCCCATATTTTTTGTTTATTTCAAAAATGACATTTTAATCTGCATATGAATTTATTTTGTTTTTATAAATTTTATAAGGTTTCTCGATTATAATTGCTGTTCATTATGTATAAATGTGTGGAGATTAGCTTATAACATTTGCACTTTCATAAAAGTTAATATCTATATATACCTTATTCATCTCTAATCACACCTTTATTCCTCGGTATCTTTTTAGTTTTATCAATATATATCATATATATATATATATATATATATATATATATATATATATATATATATATATATATATATATATATATATCAGTTCTTTATAATAATAAAATAGTCAGACGTTTGTTTTCACCAGTTCATTTTAGGGTAATCCATCCTGCAAACGAATTTAGGCTGTCGAGACTGTTACCACAGGGATCATAATAGAATCAGCCCAGCCGAAATGTAAATAACTGTCTGGGTATAATAGGGCGTTTCATTTTTACTCTGGTTTTTTTTTTTTTTTTTTTTTTTTTGTCGACGGGAATGGAATTTGATGGCATTTGGGTGTGTGTGTGTGTTTATGTATGTATAGTTTGTGTTCATATGTGGATTCAAATGGCTGGTATTGTACACACATACACTTGTATACTGTATATTTATTTATTTATTTATTTATTTACTGCTTTATGTAATTCAAGTTTAATATTTCTTTTATCAAAAAAAGCTCTAAAAATTTGTTTTTCGTATGGGCTATTTATGATTTACACACACACACACACACACACACACACACACATATATATATATATATATATATATATATATATATATATATATATATATATATATATATATATATATATATATATATGCATTATATACTGTATATTATATATTATGTTTTATATATTATATATTATATGTTATATATTATTATAAATGTATAATATATATAGCAAAAATTTTTATACATTGTATAAACTTAATTCATTAGCAATACACGTGTAATATTCTGCTGAAGCAATACTGCTTATTCTGTTAAGTAACTTCTACAGTACACAAATACAACATTCCACATACACCACACACACACACACACTCACACGTATAAAACCAGTATGCTACCAGCTGACCCTTCATTGTTCTGTTCTGTATTTTACTCAAGGTACCTCTCTCTCTCTATGTTTACTCTCTCTCTCTCTCTCTCTCTCTCTCTCTCTCTCCGTAAGCGTTACCATAGCAACAGGCCCAAATGTAGGCAAGAGGTTTACACTGCTCATTTCAGTGATTAGTTAAAGGGAACCTGTTTATTCAAATTCGGCGTCGATGTCCTTTTGTTGGGGGGGGGGCGGAGTGGTGAGGGACCGTGTCCTTTTTTCGTTCGTTCTGTTGCTTTTAGTAAATTGCTGTATTTTTTTTTTTTTTGTAGAACTTTTGTAAAAATATCTTTTGTTTTTGTTATCATCGCCATTCCGTTTCTGTTTAAAATTTGTTTTTATATATTTTTGTGTTTTCATCTTCTTTCAGTTTTTCTTTAAAGTCTATTTTCATTTTCCTCATTGTCATCTTATTCATTATAAAATTCACTAAAGAATGTCCAGTACAAAATTGATTACGGCCGTGTGCACATACACTCAGCTGGACCTCAATTTAGGGAATTACACCTGCTTACTGCATTGTACTGCAGGAACCTCTGTCTAACCATTTTATATAAAGTTCAGTTTTATCAAACGCATTATTTATAGTGTCTTCTCTATTCTTGTTTTAATGCTAAACCATCATAAAGATCACGTGACCCAATGTACTGCAAGAACAAGAAGAAAATAATAAGTAATAAGTACCAAGGGCTTTTTTGTATTTAACGTAAGCTTCTTTTGGGGGTACAGTACAAATTGCTGGATACTTATATCATCATTATTTCCTCCTGGGCGATCTGCGGTATAGAGAGTTCCTCTCTGCTTTCATGCATCTAAGCGGTGTACTTTCTAACTTATCTGTGTTTAGAAAGTTTGTTTTTATCATCTGCATTTTCCATATTATCACCATTTTTTCATTTCGAATTACACACATACTCTTAGACCTCAGCTTTCGTGATGGCGCCTGCGCAGTGCTTGATATACAGTGCTTTCATGCACGCAAGCAGCGTATTGTAGGACCATTGCTCTAGCCAGTTTATATAGAGGAAGTTCAATTTTATCAGTTGCATTTTTCATGTCATCTCCTCAACGCAAACTTCTCTTGGAAAGCTGGAGAATCTTGAATGACTTGGATTCCCCGTTTCAGTCGATTCTTTTTTTTTCAGTAGATTCCCACTTTTGGATTCCCCGTTTCAGTCGATTCTTTTTTTTTTCAGTAGATTCCCACTTTTCAATCGATTCCCACCTCTCAATCGATTCCTTTTCTCAGTCGATTCCTTTTTCAGTCGATTCCTTTTTTCAGTCGATTCCCCCTTTTCGATCGATTCCTCTTTTCAGTCGATTCCCCTTTTCAGTCGATTCCCCTTTTCAATCGAATCCCCTTTTCAGTCGATTCCCATTTTCAATCCGATTGAAAACTGGAATCGAACAGATTCCCGAAAACTCTCTGTTCACTTGCATTCCATGTCGTCTTCTTCTCATCAACAACCGGAAAACTTTGTGTAAGTTCGAATCGTAAGGTACTGACGAATTCGGTTTCCGTCTCACGCCCTCACGCCCTCACGCCCTTTGGTTCCTTCAGTCGTGGCGCAGAAGTACATGACGAGGGTCATCGACGAAGACGTCCTCGCAGGCAACTCGGCCATCTTCAAGTGCATGATTCCTTCCTTCGTCGCAGACTTCGTCAGCGTCCAGGCTTGGGTCGATGACAGTGCTAATACTTATCTCCCGAGTGACCACGAGGGTAAAGGCTTTTATTTTTGGGAGGGCGGGGGGCATTTTAGGGTTGCCAGTTATTGGTTTTTATTATTTTTATTGTTTGTATGGTTGGTAAGTATTTATTCGACTACATCAATAAATTGGAGCAGGGCAAAGTTAGAGAAGTTGGACAGGTAACTGGGAATAGACCTAAATAAGTGGATGATAAGAAAAAGACAGCACTGCATCTGAGATCTTGACAAGGAATGCCTCAGAGAACCTTAAATATGTCTACAGTGAGCCAAGTATGGCTCACTGTAGGTAGTATACACATTTTCTGACAGATGTTTACACATTGGTTGACGTGGTTCAGTGTCCAAGTTAAGCAGTGAGTTACTTATTTAATTCGCTGCGACAGAAGCAAATGGCATTGTTTCAGGAGAATCTTAGTTTTGTGATGTTGGAAATCTTGAATTCAGCTTCGTTCTGACACTCACAGCTGTCTTTAAGATACTATTATTATAAATTTATTTCAGGTACAAATTATACTTGTGTTTAAAGCAAAGTCTTTGTTGGTAATACGTTAATTCACATGTTACAGAAAATTATGAACTTATTTTTTTCAGATTATGGAATATGTCTCCAGCAGTCCAGCTTATGTTGTGTACTTGACTGTAGTGTTATTTGAGTTTGTAATGCTGTATTCTTTTGTATTTTTCCAATAATCATATAACCATATTATTACAGTGTCATTTACACCTAAATTTAAATGTGCATTTTTGAATTATTTATTTTATATGGTGGTCATTTATTGATTATATATATTTTATATATATAGTGATATATATCAATATAATATCAGTGTATCTGATTGTGATGAGTGTGTGTTTAATATTATGAAAATTTACTGACTGTATGTAGTTTTAAGTGGTGATAATTTTATTACTTTTTTAAATATGGGAAGTTGATATTTGGTTGTCACATGCAGCCTAATTCTTTTCAGATATCTACTGTTTAAATGATATGTTTAGTTTATGAATAATTCCTTCATTATTTATGGTTAATATTTTTCTTATTTATTTTACTAATCATTTCAGCTCTGCAGTGACCACTTCAAATAACAATTGCATTGAATGTTTTACCATAACTCTTTATTTTACAACAAATATATTGAAATAATTCCTTTTTAAAAACATTTAATTCCTTTTAATAACACGCAATTCTTCTTAATGACATGTAATTCTTTTTTAATAACACATTTTCAGGCTTTGATATTAAAATATTGGATGAAATTATATTTTATATTATGAATGCCTAATAGGATGTCACTTTCTATATTATGTGTTTTATGAAACTACTCTTGAATTAATTTCATGTTTTTTGTATAATTTTTTCAGTATTTCTGTAATGTCGTAAATTTGCCCTGTTAATTTAATCTGGCCTAATTTTGAATTTATTATCTGTGTTCCAGGAATTGTGATTTAATTGTAGTATTTCAGTTAATGACCTAATTTAGTAATTAACCATTTCAGACTTTTGTTTTGTGAAATTATAACTCATTTATTTATGTATAATAAAGTATTTTTGAATAATATGCTGGCGTTTATGAATTTTGTGCTAGATATGTCATTGAAGCATTTTGCATGGGAGGAATAATTCATTTATAAAATCCAAATGCATTTTAACCATTGACGAATCGATATAGAAACTCAGTGTACGTAGACCGCCGTCCGCAAACCTCCGTCAAGGCCAAGCGAACAACCTGTACAAAAAGGTCATTTCCTCTCTCCGTCCTCTGTCTTCCCAAAAGTTACATTCGTATCTCTCCCAAACTTTAATCTGTAGTTCCAAGTCACATGGGCCACCACTGGTCAGATTTTCGCCAAACTCCACACGGGACTTTTTTCGTCATCTTTCTATTATTATTATTATTATTATTATTATTATTATTATTATTATTATTATTATTATTATTATTAAACGGACAAGAAACGACATCTTTCCGGAAGTAAAAACTATAATTCAGAACTTTTTTCAATGGGTGACAATTGGTTGATGTGTGGGCTGTTCAACTCGTCTTTTATTAATTTTGTCATTTTTAATTTATGTCAGTTATTGTGGAGTGATTATCCCTTATTCTCTTACGTCTTCTTTTTGTCTTTCCTATTTCTTGTTCTTTTGTCACCGCTTTCTGTATTTTGTTAATTTGTTTGAGCTTTTCTTTAATTGCTTTGTATTGTTTAAAATAAATTTTTTCCCATATTTTTTTGTATTGACATTTTCTCTCTCTCTCTCTCTCTCTCTCTCTCTCTCTCTCTCTCTCTCTCTCAGCAGTTTTCTTCTCTAGCTTTCTCTCGCTCTCTCGCTCAAAAGTTCTCTCTCTCTCTCTCTCATCACCTCATCCTTCAAAAGACCCTTCGCCTTATAAGCCATACTCCTCGTAAAGTGCAAAGGATCCATGTCAGTCCTCCTTATAGGACCCCCTTACAAAGTCACACAAAGAAGTCCCTGACTCCCGGCGTGTGCGTAGGCGGGCGCGCGCGTGTATGCGTATGTGTGAGTATGTGAGAGAGAGAGAGAGGGAGAGTGACATCATCACACTTGCCTCCCTGTGGGCTGGTGTAGAATCCTGCAAAGATACCGTCAACCAGATCCTATTTCATTGTATCATGAGCTAATTGTAACTTGAAGGATCTCTCTGTAGGGGTCCTGGGATCCTCCGGTTTAGGATAGGATGGGATAGGAGTCTGTTCTTGGTCTTAATGGGGATCCTTCCTTGTGTTTATCTATATTAACTGAGTTCGTTGTTTAAGTCTGCTGGGTAGTATTACTCAGTATCTGATTTATTCCTTTGACTCTCTCTCTCTCTCTCTCTCTCTCTCTCTCTCTCTCTCTCTCTCTCTCTCTCTCTCTCTCTTCCTTCCTTAGTGTCGCCTTTTCTCGCCTTTATTTTTATTCTTGTCATCATCTTCCTCAGTTCCATCACACATTAAACATTTCTGTCTATACTGTCTATACATCCCATTATTCTAATTAATCACAATTTTATCTCAGCTCCCTACCAGTTTCATCCCAGTTTCATCTAAATTTCATTACAATTCTATCCCAGTTTCACCCTGATACATTCCAAATTCCATCCCTATTCCAATTTCATCCTATTTCACCCAATTTCAACCCAGTTTCATCCCAATTCCACTCCAATGTATTCCCAATACCATCCTAATTTCCCCCTAATTTCTTGAGCCCAATTTCTATTTAATTTTTTCATCCCAATTTCACCCCAGTTCCATTCCAATTTCACTCCAATGTATTCCCAATACCATCCCAATTTCCCCCTAATTTCTTGAGCCCAATTTCTATTTAATTTTTTCATCCCAATTTCACCCCAGTTCCATTCCAATTTCACTCCAATGTATTCCCAATACCATCCCAATTTCCCCCTAATTTCTTGAGCCCAATTTCTATTTAATTTTTTCATCCCAATTTCACCCCAGTTCCATTCCAATTTCACTCAAATTCCATCCAAATTTCGCCCTAATTTCGTCATGCCAATTTCATTCCAATTCAGTCCCAATGTCACCCCAATTCCATCACAATTTAACCCAAATTCCATCCCAATTTCCACCCTAATTCCATCCTAATTTCACCCCAATTCCATCCCAATTTCACCTCAATTTCGTCACGGACAGTTGTGGCCCAACCTTATGAGACTCGCGTGAGCGACGAATTCGTGATCAGGGGCAACGCCGCCATCTTGAAATGTTCGATTCCCTCCTTCGTCGCAGACTTCGTCAGCGTCCAGGCTTGGGTCACCGATGACGGGACGACGCATTACCCTTCGGAGAGTTATGGTATCGGAGGAGTTACTTTTTCTTATTTTTCTTTCGTTCCTTTTAGTCTCATCTCACTTAGCTGTCCAACTCCTTTTACATAATCTTCCCCAATTCAGCGTTACAGGACCACCCTACTTCCGAGTCACGTGACAGCCATTAAGAGTGAGTCAGTGGTCTGGTTAAATTGCAGTTAATTATTATCAGTACTATCAATACAGGAAACGTTGTCAGTTACGGTTAATTATTCATAACAATACGTAGGCATTGTCTGCATTAATACATTCTAATTACACAGTAATGACATCATTACAATGAATAGTACGAATTATAAAGCCAAAATTCGCCTATTTATCCCAGGGGGAAAGGATATAATGACCTTGATAACGAGGGAAGAATACAGTTGTACGTTGCAGCTCATAATACCATTTCCCCATTGCGGACTTTTTCGTGTGCCGGAAGCAGAGAGGAACCAGGTGTGGCCCCCCCCCCTTACTTCCGGTGTCTGTGTGGACCTGCAGGCCAGGTGGCGATTATTTAGATTTTTGTGGATCAATTTTCTTTTGTTGTAATAATTTTGGTGACTGATAACTGCCTATGTTTGGATCAGTATTAATCATTAATATGGTATTAGAAATGTTTGTTATAGTCTCTGTTAATCAATTGTATTTTTCAGTCATTTTGTTTTTCTGTGTACTTATAATCGTGTGGATTAATCTGTTAGGTTTAATCATTTTGGGGATGAATAACTGCCCTTGCTTGGGTCAGTATTATTAATGATTATGGATTTAGAAATAATCTATTTATAGTCTGTTAATCACTTATGTTTTTTAATAATTTTGTTTTATAATCGTATGGATTAATCTACTAGTTGTAATCATTTTGAGGATTAATAACTACCTGTGTTTTTGAGTGTGTTTTTAGAAATATATTTATAATCCCCATTAATCACTTGTTTCTTAATCATTTATATATTTGGAAACATAATTTAATCACTTGCAATCACTTTTTGTATGGACCATTCTGATTAATATGTTTCCCGGAGAGATGCATAAATCATACATACGTTTGATGTATAGTACTTCATGTCTCGTATAATTATAATATTAGCAGTATGTCATACAGATCTTGAACGAGGGTGTATGAAGAGTTTTTGTTAGAAAATAAGATCGTTCGGTGTATATAATACATACGTATGTATGCTGCATGTATGTATACCTTAAATTGTCCTAATGTATTTGCTTACATATGTATAATGCATACTGTACTGACTTTATGCGTTATTTTGATCTAAAATGTCATGGTGTGTATATATATGTATATATATATATTTTTTTTCTTTGTCCTTTTCACTTTTATTGACTGAACATTAATTTTTTTTTTCTTGAATTACAGATTTTAAAACTGATGGCTTGGACTCCTCTAGATATTCATATAACTACATGTGTATGCTTAAAGTATTGATATTAAAGACTAGTTACGAGCATGCATATATTGTTACAATGAATTATATTTTTTATTCAAAATAATACTCCATTTTTATTGCAGGTGTATCAGCTATGAAATATCTGATACGATCATTCTATCTGACAATTTGTGTGAAGTGTCTGTCCTATTAATTTCTTAAAATGGAAGTTAGTGAATTATATATGAAAATTTAATTTTAAATGATTTTTATCTTGTGTGCTACAATGATTTTATAAGATGAATATTATGTGTTAGAGTGATTTTTAGAAATATATTTTGTATCAGTCATATTTTTGATTGCTAAAATCATACAATCCTGTTGTGTATGTTCTTGAATTTAATTTAAAATATGTATTTTTAATTTCTTCAATCTTTATTAGCCTTGTTACCTTATGTTATTAATTTTATTATAAAAATAATATCCAGTTTCTTTGAATTTCTAAGATACTTTCAGAAGCCAGATCTCATCATTAAAAATTCACTTGACGGAAGATGAAAGATCCACCGTCCTATCTTGTATTTCCTTACAGGCTTCGAGTGATCTGGGTATTGAATTATAAATGAATTCTGATGGAATTATTAATCTCATCTCGAGTGATTTCTTTTTCCTATACAGCTGAGTCGTCGACCGAGGGCATGGAGGGTCGAATTCACTGAGTGAATTTGAATTATGGATGAATTTTATTAATATATTGTTTGTGTCGTGCTGAATTGTAGATGGATTTTGATTGAGTTAATGATAACCTCTTGTGGTTTTTGGGACAGGTGTGGTGTCCACGGTTGGGGAATTTGAACGATTGAGTTTTATTATTATTTGTACTGTTGTGAATTGATATTTTGAATGAGTTTCTAATGAATTTCTTTTTATTGATAACCTAAAATTAATTATATTATGGGGTCCATTGAAGAGAGTCGAATTCGGTGCCTGAATGAATTCGAATTATTGATGAACTTTGAGTTGTTGTCTTGTTTTTGAAGTGTTGGATTCATATATGTTCTGGTTTATATTTTTTTTTAATAGTTTATAAGAATATGTCGGGTTATATGCGGGGTTTGATAAGGTTTAAGATTTTGATATATATTTTTTAAATATGAAATTGGTTTTGGTGTCTTTATCAGATTTTTGTCAAGGAAGAATGTTTGATCAATGAAATTCTTTTATTATTATTATTATTATTATTATTATTATTATTATTATTATTATTATTATTATTATTATTATTATTATTATTATTATACTAAAACATATCTTAAGGCAGCATATACAAATTTTTTTATATTCTTATATTGCTAAATTTAGTTCACTCTAATTTTGAAAAAAATTTTAAATTTAGATATTTTTTTAAGAGAAATAAGAATTTCATTTATCAAAATTATTCCTTGATATCATGAATATTTAGAGTGTAATTAAGAATTATAATCTTTATTAGTTGTAGGAAGTTAGGTTTTTGCTATATAAATATTTATATATATATTAATTTTTAAGAGTATATTGAATATTTGCTAAATTTCTTTGTTTTTTTAATATACATTAAAGTAAATTTCTTTGCTCTTTGAATATATGTTAAAGTACATTTTTTAATATATGTGAAAATAATGTTTTTGCTTTTTGAATGTACGGTAGAGCAACTTTTAACCCTGTTAAAAAACAAAAAATAATTGGTTTTGTAACTGAATTTATATTAGAGTAACTTCCTTGATATAAATTAAAATAATTTGCATCAATAATGTAGTAATTATTACCTTAAGGTTTTATAGGATGTTTTTAGAAATAAGATTTAATAATATAAGTGTTTTCGTGAAGGTTGTTAAGCAAACGTGGTTTTGGTTAATAATTATTTGGTAGTTGGATGTTAATTGTATGTTAATTACATGGCATTCCTCTTCATTATTAGTTATTATTAAACTTACCTGAAGTGGATGGCGGTAATTTTGTACGGTATATTGTTTAATAAAGTTAAAATTTGAATTACATAAATTTAATTTTTTATGTTAATATTGATTATTATTAAACTTAATTGAAGTTGATGGCGTAATTTGTATGGTATATATTGTTTAATAAAATAAAAATTGAATTACATTAATTTCATTTTTTTAAAAGTACCATTAGCTGATAACTTTCGTTACTTTGATACTATTGTGGACTAGTTTCAAACTGATTTGGCGTAAACCTTGAATGTAATTTTTTTTCGTTTTGATGTTTTTTTTTTTGTTAATCAATATTTTATTAATTTTTTTTGTTAAATTTATAGTAAAATGAATAGGACATTTTGAAAGAATCTTAGTTATAATGTTAAACAATTTTGTTGAATTCTGCATAAGAATGAATGCATTATTTATATTTTTTTTTATTTTGATTTTATGTTAATCGTGCCCCATTTCAGACATTTCCGAAAAAAATTAAAGTAATAATTTTAAAATCAGCTTTCAGTTGACATAATATCTAAATGAATGAAATATTATTATTTACTTATTGCCATCACTTCCTTAATATTCTGAAGAAAACCATGCAATTGGTTTTATCGTCAGGAAATGATTTTATCAAGGAAATGATAAGATTTCGAAATTGAAAATTAGTAAGTGAAACGACCCATACTTTTGAAGCTTTAAGTATTTTATTATCTGAATTAAGCTCCAGTTTGCTTAACAGGCTTCGCGTTTACAAACCTTCAAAGATCCATTTCTATTAATTCTTGACTCAGGTCATTAAAAGAAGTTTAATTGTATTTAATTAATAAATAATACCCTCCTGAAGCCTTGACATAAATCACGCCCATGGAAATGTTGGAGATTCGATAGTGAGCGGACTTAGGGTGAACTGGCGAGCCGTATGGGCGTGTGAACATGTCAGGGTGGTAGGAGGGGTGGTGGTTAGGCCCCTCTGCCCCCTTCTTATCTTTGAGGGGGAGGTTATGGAAGGGTAGAAGTTTTTTTAGTGGAGTCATATATTAAAAAAAAATTTTATTTTTCTGGTTTATTCGATTTTATTGCCATCTGAAAAAATTGGACAAAATTTTCATTGATTTGTCAGATTTTTTCGAAAAAAATCATTTAAAAAAAAGTCAAGTTTTTTGGAAAACAATATTCAGAGATTTGTCAAGTTTTTCGAAAAAATCTTCAAAGATTTGTTAATTTTTTGCAAATAAAAAGTTTCAAATATTTGTAATTTTTTTCGAAAAAACTTCAAAGTTTGTCAAGTTTTTTCGAAATAATATTCAAAGGTTTTTCAATTAAAAAAAAAAAAAAAAAATTTTCAATTAAAAAAATCTTCAAAGAATTGTCAAATTTTTTTTCCAAGTTACTTCCTTATTGGCTGAATAAAAAGAAAACTATAATCTCGTCCCTTAAAAGAGAAGGACTGTTATAGATATTAATGGGAACACAGAAGAAGGGAGGGAATTCACTTCTATGTTGAACTAAATCAGAAGAATTGGATCTTTGATGGAAATATGTATTATATGTCTTTCTTAACCTGGTTAGCGACTTCTCTTGGACTTTTAATCTTTTAATATTCTTGAAAATTAAAGATTTTAAATTGAGTTCTATTTTGGTATAGTACAATTAGAGGTTAATATCATGTATTTGCTCTATATAAAGTTGCTTACTAGTTTCATTAACGTTGTAGAGATATAAAATAATTTTATCATTTTGAACCAAGATTTTGATTATGGAAGCTTTGTAGGTAAAGTTATAAAATTGGAAATTTATTGTATTTTACAATTATAATATCAAAGTTAATTTACAAGTATTAAGTATATATAAAAACTGAGTTAATTTGCAAGCAGTTAGCATAAATAAACTTATCAACATCTCAAAATTCCAACTAGAAAAACCCTTCATAAAAGTCCAAGCGCTTTCGCTGACCTCAAACGCATCGTCTCCCCTTCACACGCAACTAACACTTCCTCTTCTCTTTCCCCAACCTCCTGTAGACGGCAAGTACCTCGTCCTTCCCTCTGGCGAACTGCACATCCGCTCCGTCAGCAGCGAAGACGGTTTCAAGAGCTACAAGTGCCGTACAGTCCACCGCCTCACTCAGGAGACGCGCCTCTCAGCTACCGCAGGTCGATTGGTGATCTCAGGTAAGAGGAAGAAGAAGAAGAAGAAGAAGAAGAAGGCTTTGGGGTGGTGCATATGTGTTTTGGGGGGGGTCTTGGTGTCTCTGGGGGATGAGAGAGAGAGAGAGAGGAGAGTAGCTGGAAAATACAATAGAAGAATTTAACGAGCTTATACTTGTAAGCAGAGTGAGAGATCAGTGGAAATGGAAAGAGAGAGAGAGAGAGAGAGTAGTTAGAACACTGAAATGGAAGAATTTGAAGAGAATTTATACCTCTGTGCACAGAGAGAGAGAGAGAGAGAGAGAGAGAGAGAGAGAGAGAGAGAGAGAGAGAGAGATAGTTGGAAAAAGGGAAATAGAAGAATTTGAAGAGAATTTCTACTCTTGAACAGAGTGAGAACAGTTGAAATGGGGAGAGAGAGAGAGAGAGAGAAAGAGGCAGAGACAGAGAGAAAGAGAGAGATTGATTGATTGACTGATTGACAGGGCGATAGACAGATGGATGGTGCAATGTCTGGAGGCTGGTTGGGAGAGTGGTTCGTGGATGGATGGATTGAAAGGTACTGAATGTCTGTTTAGATTTGAAAAAGGGGGGGAAATAAGATCTCATAAAGATTTTTAGGAATGACCTGGGATTACTGAATAGGTATAAAGATTTTTGACCTGGGAATGAATAGGTATAAAGGATACTGAATAGGTATAAAGATTTTAGGAATGACCTGGGATACTGAATAGGTATAAAGATTTTTAGGAATGACCTGGGATACTGAATAGGTATAAAGATTTTTAGGAATGACCTGGGTTACTGAATAGGTATAAAGATTTTTAGGAATGACCTGGGATACTGAATAGGTATAAAAATTAATGAAGCTGAAATTAAAAAGTAGTGTGATAAATGAAGGTTCGTAATAAATAATGAGAGAAAAGAGAGGAACCATTTTTTTCTGTCATAAAAAGCAGGAGAGCTTCATGAAAACTCTCGATGAAATTATTTTGTAAGGTCAAATAAGATGAACCCAATAACTTGTGAAATTTAGAAGAAAGTAGAATTCGCTAAAATGACAAAGAAAATGTTGATGTTTGATAGAAGGTATAGAAAAGAAAGGCTAAGACATTTTGTTAGGGAGATTGTATGACTGTATGTATTAAAATGTATGGAAGGTCGAAGGTTTTGTACAGTGTATGATAGGTCATACATGTTTTGAAAATAATGGGGTCACACCGTTCTTACAAAAGGTATGCGAGATCACATTGTTTGATGATTGTCCGAAGGTCATTTGTGTTGACTTAAATATAAGGGAGGTCACACATATGTGATAAAATGTATATTAGGTCAAGTCTGTATAAAAAGTAGTATTGAGGCTGTATAACCATGATAAAAAATTCTATGTAAAGAACAAGCACGAGACGTTGATTTGATAGAATTTAAAAATTCAGCATTTTCTTATGTACATTCCACACATTTCGCTACCCAGATAGACCAGCCAAAAAAAAAAAAAAAAATTCTTGCCTGATGAATGCTCGAATGAGGGACCAAGAGAAGACCGATAAATGCATCGTGAGAATTTATTAGGAATTTATGTAGGAATTTATCAAAGAGGGAGAAAGGTTGCACCCCAGATAGTCTTTGAGATTTAATGCGGGAAGGGTCAAAGGGAAGAATTTTTCCTAGGAATTGCAAAGGAAGGGAGAGCGGGAGGTTAGTTTATGAGAGAGAGAGAAAAAGAGAGCGAGAGAGAGGAAAGTAGGTCAGTGCGTGCTTGTATTCAAGATTTATTTAGCCTGTGAAGAGAACGCATGTAAAAATTTATCAAGCGTTTTGGAAAGAATGTTTCTCTGTGTATAATGTGAGAGAGAGAGTTGGAAAATGGATTAGATGAATTTGAAGGGAATGTATACCTCTGTGCACATTGAGACTGGTGGAAATAGAGAGAGGGAGAGAAATGGATTTGAAGAATTTGAAGAAAATGTATACCTCTGAGCACACTGAGAGTGGTGGAAATAGAGAGAGAGAGAAAGAGAGAGAGATGGAAAATGGATTAGAATTTGAAGAGATTGTGATGGTGGAAGTGAGAGAGAAAGAGAGAGTGTGTGTTGATGTTATTAAATGGCAAAGGGTAGGGTAATTTTAAGTCTTCTGAAATATATACTGATTTGCATTTATTCATCAAAAAAGCTGCAACTCTTAAGTGTTTTTCAAGTGATTAAAGTTTGTGTAGTGCAGCTCAAAGTATAAAGTAAATATTCACTCAACTTATAGCTTCACTTTTATAAGATGTTTTTGAAATATACATTGACATATTTGTAGTATATAAGTTAGCCAGCGGCATCCACGGAGCGACTGTAGTATAACGGTTCGAAGCTTCCGTTAATTCAAATTTGAAAATAACGGTCAAATTTCAAATCTTAACGGTTTTAACGGTCACAGAAGAAGCCAACCGTCATCCTCTGTGTCTGTGCATGCCGCTGGTATTTTTGAACAAGGAGCCTGAATGTTGGGATAGGGTACCCCTGCCGTCTCTAAATTCAATTCAAAATTAAAGTTATTAACTCAGCAATTGGTATTTTGATCAAAGTTCTCAAGTACTGGCCACCAAAATTCAAAATTTTCAAGTTTCAAATTCGAAGATCTTTTTGAAAATGTTGCTGCCTCTGCCTTTCCAAACGCCCGTCTGTTCCACGCAATATTAAAAAGTCTTATTAGCCTCGTTCGTTTAGTTTTTAATTTAAAAACATAAATTTAAACGAAACAATCAAACCTAACGACACGAATTCACGAAACAGAACGATCAAAGTCTTCTGTGTTTTATTTTCGTTGCGTTCTTTATTTGTGTTTTTTTTTTCTACATCTTTCTTCACTTCGTTATTCTACTGTTTGCGTCCTTCTTTCCATTTCTCGTAGGCATTTAAGACCTATTGTCTTTGGAAAAATAGAAAATAGGCTTTAAACACGTTGGCTTGGAGCACAAGCCCTAGGCTTTTAGAGCATGATAGACCTAAGCAATGATTATGACTTCCACGTCTCATTAAGAGAGAATTTTATAGTCCTAAGCAAGGGGTTGCTAAGAACTTCTAAACCATAGGCACAGAGAATCTTATAGACCTAAGCAATGGGGTTAGTGAAGACTTATAAACCTTAAGCATAAGGAATCTTATAAACCTAGGCAACTAGGTTGGTGAGAAGTTCTAAACCTCAGGCGTAGAGAATTCCATAGACCTATGCTAGAAGGTTGGGTGGTGAGTTTTTGGGACGAGGTGGGTGAGAATTCTTTAGACCTATACTAGAAGGTTGGGTGGGTTTTCTGGGATGGGCTGGGTCTATAGGCCTATTAGGTGTTAGATGCCAACTTTGCAAATTCCCCTTAACTAATGAATTACTGTTTTGAGTTGATTATTGAGTAGATGAGATGGTCAGTCAACTTCACCTGGGAGAGCAAGAGTGGGCGGCAAAGGTAAGTGCTGGTTCCTGAGTTTGTCACACTGGTGCGTTGAAATCACTTCATGTACTTAAGTGTCTTTTTTCCTGAGACTACTTAAGTATTCTTTATTAGGTTCATTGAATTACAAATGTGTATTCCTTTTGGTTACAGATGAAATATAAGTGTTCCCTATTCGTCTAAATTGATATAAGTATTCATATCTGATTCATGTATGTATAAGATTCATTTTTTATATGCAAGAATGATTTTACTTGAAACCACTCACAAAACGTGATTATTTTATGCTAAATTCTCTAATTATAGATATTCATATCTTTTTGTAATGAAATATGATTTCATAATTTCAAAAAAATTTAATTTTAATGTTTTGGTGAATATTTCAGTTTCGTAATTGAACTTTTGATTATACAATCTTCATTAAAATACAGTTTTAAATATTACATAAACTTTTTAAACTATATTAAATATCTCCTTGCTTAATTTAACCAGCATAACCCTCTTATTGAGAAAGATCATAGCATACGATAGTCTACTATTTTGGGAGATCAAACGACGCACCAGTGTGATAGTCAGCTGTTTCTAAGATAGTTTAGTCAAATGTTCTTACTTTGTGTCTTGGAGGAGAATAGTAAGATTTGTGACATTCCTTTGGTTGATTGATTGGATTATGTACTTTGCATCGCTCGTGGTTTCTTTTGTAGCTGCGTAATCATGCGGATATTATATATATATATATATATATATATATATATATATATATATATATATATATATATATATATATATATATGTGTATATATATATATATATATATATATATATATATTATATATTTATTTTCATGTATATATATGATTATGTATAATATATTATATTTTTGATTTATATTATTAGATTAATAACTATATAATATTTTGATATACATATGTATATACATCATTTATTGGGCTGGACCATTGAAATTTTGTTTTCTTATTGTTTATAAAATTGTTTTTTTTTTTTTTTTTTTGAATTAAATTAACAACTGAAAAAATGTATACACATTTATGGGGTTGGACCTGTTTTCTGCTTCTGATTAAATAATTGAAAAATCACAGTTATAGAAGAATTTTTTGTGGACAGTGATTTCATTTTTATTAAGAGAACCAAACATATTTTGTTTTTAAAACTGGAAATTTGCACATACCTTTTTTCTTGTATAATTGGGATGAATAATTTATTTTTAATTTTTACCCAAAAAGTAATACGACATTTGTGCAAAATACGATATTTGTGCTTATTTTTTCGTGTTTTTTCTTAATCTGTAATTAAATTATGATTTTTGTAAGTGTTATTTTAAAACAACTTGCAAAACTGGGAGTGTGGAAATGTCATTTAAGAAGAAATAAAAGTTATTCATCCAAGAATAGTTATCAAGAGAACGAGTCATTTAGGATGACAGAATAAATAAGAGATAAATTAATGGGACCTTTCTTATGAACCAAATGAGGGCCTATTGGAGGGCCCCCTCCTCTCCCCCCCCCACCATTAAACCTGAAAAAATGAAATGAGAATTTCTTGTAATAAAAATCCTTTAGTTTATTGATATATATTTCTTAATTAAATTGATGGATTCTTAAATGAGAAACTACAATAATAACTTACCTGTTACCTGTTGATTAAGCTCAGCTACCTGTTCATTGATCAGATGCTTCTAAGGTTTTGCGTTGCATTAAAATGATGATTGATAGTTACTGAATTTGTAATTTTTATTTTTGAAATTTTTTACTTGTTCTATTTTGTAAGTTTTGACATTTGTACCTGGAAGGCTTTGAAAATGCTTTTTGTGATATATGAAACTGCAATCTTAGCGAAATTTTAAGACTTATTCGTTATTTTGAAGCATTTTTTATCGTATTATTGTTATTCGTTTATAAAATATTTTTTACGTATAAGTCGTTCATATAACTCGCATGATTTGATGAAAACTTGATAAGCTCCATTTTATTAGTTTTGGATCCTTGTGACAAATTACGCCTGGTCTTTTTGTGACCTCGTTTTGAGATAGTACATCCTGTGATCTCTTTAAAGGTATTAACTTTTTTTTACCTTGTTTGAGAGAGTTACTTGTCTCGCCGTTGTGAGGTATGTCGTCAGGGCATCATGTGTTACGTGTTTTTAGATGTTGAAGTTAAATGCTTATTAAGATGAAGTGTTTATATATATACAGTATATATATATATATATATATATATATATATATATATATATATATATATATATATATATATATACATATATATATATATATATATATATATATATATATATATATATGTACATATATACAGTATATATCTTATATGTGTGTAGGTCCCTATATTGTATACTTACTTGCAAAACTCAGTATGTATTGTCAGCATAACAAAGCCATCATCTGTAAGAGGGCTATGTTTTAGCAAGGCAATATTTATTAACATTTAAAGCATTTCTCTTATCATATTTTACAAAACACCTTCATAGTGACAAGCATTTCCCGTTCGCTGATAGCATTTGGGTCTGGCCAGTCCCTCGTTGGGTGACCACCCAGGAATATGTTCCAAAGGGCAAGGAATTTCATTTACCATCACTCAAACTTGCAACAAACCATAGGAAGTTCATGCGAGAGGCAGTGGGTCAGATTAAGTCTCCCAAATTCAGCCGAACGATTGCCCAAGACTCTGAAGACTCTGACAAAAGTCCTTATCTGTTGCAATTGCAGAGCCGATGGGTAGCAGCGGACCTCAGTGGACTTCAAAGAGTGTTTTACAGTCCTTTGTTGTTAAGGCTGGACTTCCTACAACTCTCCTGTGCGAAGCTCAGGCGCATCCTAGTCCAGGTTTCAGGTAGTAGGATCTCCATGAAGGAATCAGTTTAGGAAGAAATCTGTTTCCTTTTCAGTTTTTTAGTAAAGAGGATCTCTTAAAGGATTCAGTTTAGAAAGAGTCCCTTGTCCTATTTCATGTGTTATGTATTTTCAATTACAGTAGGGTCTTGGGGAGTGCAGTATTTTTAAAGGATTTAGTTCAGAAAGAACCCTTTGTCCAGTTGTATATTTCATGTTGTTTCGATTACAGCATGGCCTTTAGGAGTGCAGAATTGCACTTAAAAGTTTGTGCACTTTCACGTGGGTACACAAGAAAGGCATGCAATTTAGACTGTAACTTATTGGTACCTGTCACTAAACTTTAAACTGGTAGGACTGACTTCAAGACTACTGGTTTAGGCTGGCAGAGAAGCTATTTTAGAAATCAGTATAACACCAGGCCCAGGTTCACCAATTCAGCTCGAAACCTAAGCCTCCCATCGTAAATGCAACTTGTACTTAATTGCATCTGCAGAGCCAATGGGAAGTAGCGGACCACAGTGGACTTCGAAAACTGTGTCGCAGTCCTTTGTAGTCCGATCGGGACTCCCCACCACTCTTCTCTGCGAGGCACAAGCTCATCCTAGGCCGGGTTTCAGGTAGTAGAAACTTATAAAAATCAATCATTGTAACCTGTAGCTTTCTTGTACTGAAAAATGTATGGGGGTAATATACACTTTATCCTACCGTTCTTCTTCAGTAAGGTTTTTGAGTTGTGTCCCTAACCCGTTGGTCTTTTCTGCAGAAATGTTTACTATAGAAATGTACTGTAGAGGCCTATTGGTATCTTGTACAGAAGGGCACATGGCTCTTAACATGTACAATAACTCAGGCTACCTGTTCAGGCAGTTATACAGATACAGAAGGTCAAGAATGTGGACATGTCCTAGGAAGTTTACAGGTGAATGTAGACTGTAACTTTTTGGTTTCTCTTACGGAGAATTGTACAGTTAGATCTGACTTAGGATTAATGAGTTAGGAGCTGTATATTGTATGTGATGCAATATTTCGATTATAACTTTTATCAGCATAGTCAGGGAAATTTCAATTCGTGGAGTACTCTTAAGAGTTAAAAGGGTGGGGCATACACATTTTCATTTTTTTTTTATACATTCAGGTAAACAAAGTGGGGTAGAATAGAAAGAGGAGCAGACCCATTTACAAAGTAGCCAATAAAGGCCTACTTAGATGGAATCATTTAAAACTCGTCTCAGGATTGAATTGGATTTATCTTAACATTCAGTGTCTTGATAGTTTACTATCCTTGGAGTGAAGGGGTTTTATGCCTCCCTCCACCCCAAAACCCCCTCTCCTGTCGTCCATACACACACACACACACACACACACACACACATGCAAAATTGAACATGGAATTACCATTTGTTTCCAGAGGCTATGGGTTTGTCTGCCCCGCGGTTGCCAAGTAGGAATAAAGCCCAGAATTTTGAGGTTCCCGAAGGCATTGCGACCACGTTGTTGTGCGAGGCGCAGGCCTCACCCTCACCCACTACCAGGTGAGATGATGTAATATATATATATATATATATATATATATATATATATATATATATATATATATATATATATATATATATATATATATATATATATTTCTATATGATTTCTGTGGTTGTTATCCACTTCTCACTGGCAAGAAAACCCAAAATCGATCCCCAGGGGAGGAGAACGAGTTTATCCATTGACCTAAGCGTTGATTACGTATGAGGTGGATGCTAGACTATTGTGGGTCGCAGACAGGCTTGAGAAGGTTATGGGGCTGGCAGTCTCATTCCAAAAACTGGTGGCTAAAAAAAGATGTGTTAAATTTCGTGGCTTTTTCTATTTGATTATCAGACCAGTTGCGATCAAATTAAACTTTTGTGTTGACTGTTTCAGTCAGGCTTCTTCTTCACATATTAACTTATATTAAAGATATATTACTTAGGGATTTGTCATGAAGTGAATAAGTCATTAACTAGGCCTATGCTTATATTAAAGATATTACCTAGAGATTTGTTATGAAGTGATTCAGTCCCTAACTAGGCCTATGTCTATACACATAGAGCCCGTAGGCCTAGCTGCCCCTAAGCTTCCAACGAAAGAGACAGGTTCTATGGTCACCGAAGTTTCGGGAGACTCCATTTGCCTCTTCTGCCAGGCCCAGGGCAATCCTCCACCCAAGTCAAGGTCAGGGAAGTGTCTTATTTTCTTAACGATGGTTTTTAGACAGAGACTTTCTTGTTTGTCTGGTGACAGGTTTTGGGGTCATGTTAGTGACAGGTTTTAAATGTTCAGTATGTGTTCCTTTGCTGTCCAACTTCTTTCACTACCGAGCTCCAATTTTTTGCCTGTCATCTATCCTATGTTTTCGTCTTACTGATTTATTGTAAAGCGTATATTGAGATTGGGTACACCTGTCATAACTGTAGCTTAAGAAGACATGGGAAGATTTAAGAAACCAAAAAAGGTAGAGGCAGCTAATTTCAACCCTGAGTCCTTAAAATGACCCTATTCGGTTCAGGATTCCTTCAGGACACCAACTTAATCTTAAACCTTAGCCTTAGACCGACAAGGTTGAATACAAGGGTCGATCTCTATAAATTACCTAAGGTAACCTTCCTTCATTCATTTCCCAAGATGCCGCTGGCATCAGTGCCCCTCGGTTGCCAAGTAGGGATAAAGGGGACATCGTGGAACAGGGAGAGGACTCCTTCGTGCCACTGTTTTGCCCTGCTCAGAGCTATCCCCTGCCGGAATTCAGGTACGTACGTGACACGGGATTGATTACAGGTGTGCAGGGGAAGGAGGGGGTCCCAGTTGCCTCGATTCAGGAATGGGCACCAAACGGATGTTAAAGAGAAATTCGGAAGGCTCAGAACATTCCATTTTTTGGAGTTTAATCTTCTTCTTCTTCTTCTTCTTCTCTCTTCTTCTTCTTCTTCTTCTTCTTCTTCTTCTTCTTCTTCTTCTTATTCTTCTTATTATTATTATTATTATTATTATTATTATTATTATTATTATTATTATTTATTATTCGGAAGATAAACCCATATTCATGTGGAACATGCCCACAGGGGCCACTGACTTGAAATTCAGGCTTCCAAAGAATATTATGGTGTTCATTTGGAAAAAGTCACAGAAAATAATAGGAAATACAGAAAGAAGAGGTTTGCTGTTAGGAAAAAGGATAAATTAATAGATAAATAGATAAGAATATAAATAAATTATTAAAATCCACAGTTAATTATTGTTTTAGGGAAGTAATGCATTTCATCTTCGCTTGAACATTTGGGGCTCTAATTGCACAACAATGTTGTTCTGATAATATCTAAGTCAGCTCAATCTACTGAATTCATTATTGTTTTCTTGGAAATTCTCAGTTGAAGGTGTAGAGAAGGAGTCCTTAAAATGACCCTATTCGATTTAGGATTCCTTCAGGACACTAACTTAATCCTAAACCTTAGCCTTAGACCTACATGGTTTAATACAAGAGTCAATCTCTATAAATTACCTAAGGTAACATTCCTTCATTCATTTCCCAAGATGCCGCTGGCATCAGTGCCCCTCGGTTGCCAAGTAAGGATAAAGGGGACATTGTGGAACACACAGAAAGCTCCTTCGTGCCCCTGTTTTGCCCTGCTCAGAGCTATCCCCTGCCGGAATTCAGGTACGTACGTGATACGGGATTGATTATAGGTATGCAGGGGAAGTGGGGGTGGATGCCAGTTGTCTTGATTCGGGAATGGACACCAAACAGATATTACAGAGAAATTCGGAAGGCTCAGAATATTCCAACTTTTTGGAGTTTAATCTTCTTCTTCTTCTTCTTCTTCTTCTTCTTCTTCTTCTTCTTCTTC
Source organism: Macrobrachium rosenbergii (assembly GCF_040412425.1). Classification (NCBI taxonomy): domain Eukaryota; kingdom Metazoa; phylum Arthropoda; class Malacostraca; order Decapoda; family Palaemonidae; genus Macrobrachium; species Macrobrachium rosenbergii. The sequence continues at coordinate 7,760,826 of NC_089773.1, forward strand.
TTCTTCTTCTTCTCATTATTATTATTATTATTATTATTATTATTATTATTATTATTATTATTATTATTATTATTATTATTATTTGGAAGATAAACCACTATTCTTGTGGAACATGCCTACGGGGCCACTGACTTGAAATTCAGGCTTCCAAAGAATATTATGGTGATCATTTGAAAAAAAAGTCACAGAAGATAATAGGACATACAGAAAGAAGAGGTTAGCTATTAGGAAAAAGGATAAATTAATAAATTAATAGATAAATAGATAAGAATATAAATAAATTATTAAAATCCACGGTGAATCGTTTTATGGAAGTAATGCATTTCATCTTCGCGTGAAAATTTGGGGCTTTAATTGCACAACAATTTTGTTCTGATAACATCTAAATCAGCTTTATCTACAGAATTCATTATTGTTTTCTTGGAAATACTCAGTAGTAGGTGTAGAGAAGGAGTTTTCTAATCTTTAAGAATAAAAGTGAGACGGGGAATGTGGGTCAGAGCTGCCCAAATTTTGGTGGGCCAACTTCTTGATGTGGACGGGGCGATAAAGTTTTTCTTAAAATCTTGCTGTATGGGACAATATTTGTTTTATAGAATTCCTCTTGATGTCGTTTTACTTATGAATATTATTATTATTGTTATTATTTTCCCCGTTTTCTTTGTCTATAACCTTTCGAACTTGTTGAGGAGAATTAATTTTTATTTACTCAGAGGACTGATAGATGTTTTAAATAGTGCTGTGTGGGACAGTCATTGCCTCACAGAATTCATTTTGATGTCGTTTAGACATAACTCTTGTTATTGTGATTATTTTTCCCACTTTATTTGTTTATAAGCGTTCGAATTTATTGAGGAGAATTAATTTATGTTTATGTGTTTATACACATACCACGAATAGAGGGATTACAGTGAAGACCGTTTGTGTTCAGGCTTCTTGTGAACGTTTATTTCAAACGTTTTCTGTTCCTTTCGTCCGGAAAACTTATCATTTCTCATGTCTGCTTCCCCTCTGGCTTTATCCTCCCATCAATCATCATCATCATCAGACGCTGCCGGGAGCAGCGCCCCCCGTCTCCCCTCCCGGGACAAGGGGGTCATTGTGGAACAGATTGAGGGGTCCGCTGTCCCGCTGTTTTGCGAGGCGCAGAGTCACCCTCTGCCGAGCTTCAGGTAATCTCTAAAGTTATTCTCTGAGAGAGAGAGAGAGAGAGAGATCCGGTAATAGGAAAAATCTGGAAGAATGATGTTGTCAGTTTTGTAGACCTGGGAGGGTGGGAAGGAATTCCTGTATTCCTACAGACTGTATTGTTTTCGTTTTACCTTTTTAAATCGGTGGCGGAGAAACTCTTGAAACGGAATTATTCTGGGAACTTGGAAAGATTCTGGGCATTTTCTATTCTGGGGAAACAACTTGGAAAGATTCTGGGAACTTGGAAAGATTCTGGGCATTTTTAGAAATATTCTGGGAACTTGGAAACATTCTGGGAGCTTGGAAAGATTCTGGGAACTTGGAAAGGTTCTGGGAACTTGGAAAGATTCTGGGAACTTAGAAACATTCAAGGAACTTGCAAGATTCTGGGAAACATTCTGGGAACTTGGAAAGATTTTAGAAACTTAGAAACACATTCTGGAAACTTTCAAAGATTCTGGGAACTTGGAACTTAGAAACATTCTGGGAACTGAGAAACATTCTGGGAGCTTGGAAAGTTTCTGGGAACGTAAAAGATTCTTGAAACTAAGATTTTGAAAACTTAGAATGATTCAGGGAACTTAGAAAGACTTTTAAACTTAAAAACATTGTTGGAACTTAGAAAGATCCTTTAAACTCAAAAAGATCCTTCAAACTCTAGAAAGATCCTTTAAAATTAAGGCTGGCCAGGGGAGGGGTACCACTATTCCCAAATGTAAACAGGCTAAATATACCATTTCATCATGACATAAAAAAAAACTGCCAAATTCCTCTTCAGATTCCGTGGGTAGCTCAGCACCCCGTCTACCCAGTGACGACAAAATCACGACTGTCACCAAACCTACTGGGCAGGACTTCGCTCTCTTATGCCAAGCTCAGGCGTTCCCTGTCCCGGCGTTTAGGTAGGGTTGGTCTTGGAATGTAGTATATGGATGCTATTGTTATTTTATAATGGTTTTAATTGGTCATTGTGTCACAAATCTGGAAGAAGGTAAAGTTGAAGAAGTTGGTGAATTTGATCCTTATATATAACTTTTAAAAGTCGGAAGGTTATATGAATCAAGGAAAACAGAAGTGTTTAGAAAATTCCGGAGGTTTGTAGCAGGGTGCTATCTACCCTACCCTCGGTTATATTTTAGAATCGTGTGTTGCAAGTAAGTTTAAGCCCTAATGCAGGTCAGGTCAGATTAGGTCATTGTGGTCATTCTCTTTTTTTCTAAGGCAGGGGAGCATTGTCAAGACTAAACTCATATATTTGATTTAGGAAACTGTAAGTAGAAATAGAATTCCAAATTCAGGCATCCTTTTAGTTCACTTATTGAGGATTTCCTGTGCCCAGCCACTCCTGTCAACTCTTGTCCACCCCTGTCAAATCCATCCAACTCCTATCTACTCCTGTAAAATCCTGTCCACTCCTATCAACTCCTTCCAACTCCTGTTCACTCTATCAACTCCGGTCAAATCCTACCCACTTCTGTCAACTCCTGTCAAATCCTGCTCACTCCTGTCAAATCTGGCCACTCCTGCCCACTACTATCAACTCCTGTCGACTCCTCCCCACTCCTATCAACTCCAATCCACTCCTGTCAACTCCACGTCACTATTTTCACAGACTCAGTCGGCAGTTCGGCCCCAAGACTCCCCACAGACGACAAGATTCATTCAGTGTCGAAATCTTCAGGGCAAGATTTCGCCATTCTGTGTCAAGCACAGGCTTTCCCCTTGCCGGCGTTTAGGTATACTGGACTTTGAAAGTGTTTTTTTTTTTAAGAGGTTGTGTTTTCCCCGGGAAGAAATTATAACCAGAATATGTTTCCTTGCGAAGGGATTATAACCAGAATATGTTGTATCCAGATTACGGTAGAAAGGGAATAATGATTTTATCAGAGTTGCTTCGTGAAACATCGTTCATTTTCTCTTACTTATGTTTGTAATGTTTCTCGCATCTTGGACGTTAATGTTCGGTTTTGTATTGTTTCTTATATCAGTTTCTTGACTTTTTTATTCATAATGTTTCTCGTTTCATGGACATTTCTGTTTGTCTAATGCTTCTCAAATAATTTTTCTTATTAAGGATATAAAAAACTCATCTGTTTCAGCAAGTTTGGAGATAAAAATTGATTTTAATTTAATTTAATTTTATTTTACTTTTTTTATTAGTTTCGTCAATTCTCTTGTGTTTATACTTACAAAATGTAAAGCAGTACTTGCTTTGCTTATCTTTCGTCTTCCCTGTAATTTTATTAATTATGACATTACATTAGAGCGTAATGAAAGAAATAATGAGAGAAATTGCTATGAAGTATTGATCTTAAGGTTCACGAAATGATGGATAGCGAGATAGATAGATAGATAGAATTGTTAAGCGCAGATGGAAAGGAAATCGCTTTCGTTCTAATTTAGGTAATTGGTTTCGGAGAGAGAGAGAGAGAGAGAGAGAGAGAATTAGAAGCTTGTCCATTCTAAGAGAGAGACAGAGAGAGAATTTTGAGCTCATTGCCTTGGACAGAGAGAGAGAGAGGTTATCGATTCGGTTATAGATAGATAGATAGATAGATAGATAGATAGATAGAAAACAAGAATTTTGTAGTTCATCAACTCAGAGAGAAAGAGATAGATAGATGGATACATAGATGAATAAATAAATAAATAATATATATATATAATATACTGTGTATACTATATATATATATATATATATATATATATATATATATATATATATATATATATATATATATAATATATACAGAGAGAGAGAGAGATTTAATTAAATGAAGTTTACGAAATCTATGTAAAACTCATTAGCAGTTCAAGAGAGGCAGAACAGAGGTAAGCTTAATGTTACCGAGTAATCATCTCTCTCTCTCTCTCTCTCTCTCTCTCTCTCTCTCTCTCTCTCTCTCTCTCTCTCTCTCCATGCGTAAGCGATTCATCGGGGAGGGGAAATGGTATTAGAGCAACGCATTAGAAGGATTAAATTCACTCTGCTCGGTTCGCCTGACTCGACGTCGTAAGGGAACGTGATCGTTTGTCCTCATTAAAACGAGTTGTTTATGCGCGAATTCTCTCTCTCTCTCTCTCTCTCTCTCTCTCTCTCTCTCTCTCTCTCTCTCTCTCTCTCTCTCTCTCTCTCAGTTCCCGACCAAGGCAGACTGTATTGAATTACGGTTTCTTCCAAACTATTGTATCGCTGTTGTCCCAAAGGGTGAATTAGGTATCTGGTAGTTAGACGACTGTTGTGGGTCTCATGAAGCCTATAGAGGAGACAGGGTACTCTGTTGACCTATACAGATAATTAAGTATCAGGTATTTAGTCGACTGTGGTGAGTCTCAAACTGTATGAAGAATGGTATGGGTATTCTGTCGACAACAGATAAGTATCTGATAGTTAGACGGCTGTTGTGGGTCTCAAAAATTGTTAAGAAGGGTATGGGCCTAGGGCTAGCAACCTCATCCCAAGAATTTTGCTAAAAAACCATTTTCCTGTAAAGCATCCCAGGCCTCTTGTTTGATTTAACACACTTCCTCCTTAACCAATCGGAACTTCCTAAGTAAATGCCGTCTTTTCGCCCCACCCCCTCTCTCACCTTTTTTTTTGGGCATCTTTTAGCCCCCATGGGACTGTCGGCCCCCAAATTCGTCAGTGGGGATGTGATGAGGACCACCAAAACTGCCGGAAGTGGCTTTTCCATGTTCTGTCTGGCCCAGAGCTCACCCCCTCCATTTTACAGGTCATTATTAGTATTATTATTATTATTATTATTATTTATTATTATTATTATTATTATTATTATTATTATTATAAATATGTTATTGCTGCATCAGCTTTATTTAATTTATATAGAGTTTTCTCTCTCTTTCTAATAACTGATTTTTCGGGGTTAATGCTTTATTCTAATAACTCGCCGATGTTTGCCATTGTTGGATTATGGTTATTTTTAACCACATAAATAACCATAATCACAGAATAAACTGGAATTTGCCACATATAAATCATAGCAGCAATTATTGGTTCAAAAGGTACATGTTAGAATCAGCACTGATTAAACAAAGAAATACGATGAACCTCTCAAAAGGAGCTTGGGACTTAGATATTATTATAGATAAAATCTTCCTCCAACCACCGATTAAGAAGATTAAGAAGTTGTCAACTGGAGTGACGTAACGGCTGACCTCTGGGTCTCTTGGTATAAATACCGCTTTTCTGTAACTCTTATTTCATTCATTACCTGCCTGTCGAGGGAGACGGTTGTTCTCCGAAATATATAGCGTTAACTTTCTACCTTTTGACGTTTTTATGGTCTACTTTTATTTTATATATATATATATATATATATATATATATATATATATATATATATATATATATATATATATATACACCTCAATCAGTTTTCAATTCATATGGTCCTAACCCCTTTAATTTCGACAGTCCAATTGGACAACGGAAATCGACAATAATTTTTGAGCTGCATAAAATTCACATTTCATCTCCATTGTTGACAAATTTTGCAACGGGAACAAATAACACCGTTTGACACTTTTATTAAAATTTATTCAACTTTCATTTTGTTTGTCAGTACTGCGTCATGAGTTCTGTTTGGGTTGGAAAATTTTGAGTGGGCCAAAGTCATCATTTCTCTGATATTACAATAACAGGTGTTGTTGGTTGTTATAATAATAATAATAATAATAATAATAATAATAATAATAATAATAATAATAATTATTATTATTATTATTATTATTATTATTATTATTACTATTATTATTATTAGGTAATTTTGTTATTATTATTATTATTATGTAAATTTATTATTTTGCTTTCCATAATTTTTTTTTGTTGCGTGAAAATGGTAATTTTATTAATTATATGTTAAACTCAAATATAGCATCAAGTTAATGAAATGACATAATATTGATGAAGTTAATTTTGCCTAAAAAAAACAGTAAAACTTTAATTTAACTTGTGATACTAATTATTCCTTTTTCAATTAACTTTCTGGTGTTGTTTTGACCACCAAACTTCTGCAGACCTAAGTGGTCTTGTACCGGTGGCAATGGAGCCCATTGAGGCCTAAAAGCCCATGAAATTTAACCAAAGTTAATATTTCATTTTTCACAATGAGCTATAATGACTATCATCAGCATCACGTTAAATTCTTTGATGCTGATTTAACTAAAAACAAGTCAAATTTATTTTACCATCAGTTAATTTAGCTTTTGTTAACAAAATTTTGAAATTTTATTCATGAACTTGATTTGAAACTGTTGAAATGTACGATATGAAATTCATTGTAAAATGAAGATGGTGTAACTACGATGACCTACACTTCTGACATAATTCTCCAGCACGGTTTGGAGATTGTGTAATGGCGTAACCCACAGTGGACTGGAAGGCGATTTATTTCTATAAAGTTGTACTGTTGGAAGAAAGTTGGTTATATGTATTAATGTTTTATATATGTATATATATATATA
>NC_089773.1:7770000-7775000 GCF_040412425.1 Macrobrachium rosenbergii
TCTCTCTCTCTCTCTCTCTCTCTCTCTCTCTCTCTCTGCTGCTGACGTCTCCTGAATTTCAGGTGTATCGGTTTTTATTTTCTATTCTTTCATTTTTTTTTTTTATTTATTCACGTTTTCGTAGTAGCTTGTATCTTCCTCGTATTTATTTATTTGTTACCCTTTCCTATAACTTGTCTCTCCCTCATGTTTATTTATCATCTCTTCCTGTTACTTGTCTCTCTCTCTCTCTCTCTCTCTCTCTCTCTCTCTCTCTCTCTCTCTCTCTCTCTCTCTCTCTCATATTTATATATTCATCACATTTTCCTATTACTTGTCTCTCTCTCTCTCTCATGTTTATTTATCACCTTTTCCTGTTACTTGTCTCTCTCTCTCTCTCTCTCTCTCTCTCTCTCTCTCTCTCTCTCTCTCTCATATTTATATAATCATCACATTTTCCTATTACTTGTCTCTCTCTCACATTTATTTATTTATTAACTTTTCCTATTACCTGCCTCTTCATATTTTCGTATCACCCTTTCCTACAACTTGTCCCTCCCTCACATTTATTTGTTTAGCAACTTTTCCTATTACTTGTCTCTCCCTCACATTTATTTATTTATCACATCTGTTTGTGGTAGTCTCATGGTATGCATGAATTTAGTCAGTTTTGGGTAATATTTTAGCATTATGTGATAAGTACAATATGGCTTAAGTTGCTTGTCATACAATTCACTCATATTTGAAGTGATTTTTATAAAACTATTTTTCCAGGCCTGATTGATTTTTAGGTTTTATTCCACATTTCTCCATGTATTTTAATAATTTACATTTTTGTCTATTTATTAATTTTTTAATAATTTATTTCTTCTTTCTCTATTTCCCATTACTTTCTGTTACTGTTTTCTATTGGACACCTTAATATGCTTTCGAAGTTTGGAGAATTTCAAGTCAGTGGCCCCTGTGGGCTTGTTCCATTTGAATAGGGTCCATCTCCTGAATAATAATAATAATAATAATAATAATAATAATAATAATAATAATAATAATAAGTCTCTGCAGGACTTTAGGGTGACAATCATATTATATCTCTAAGGAATTAGTGAGTGAGATGAAATTGAAATGGAGTGAAAAGGGAAGTTTTTTTTTGGGGGGGGCAGCACCATTTGTTCATCGTGAGATCTCTCCTTTTGTGTTTCCCTTTAAATTCTCGCACTTCCTAATGAGCACCGTATTCTTTGGAAGCTTGAATTTCAAGTCAGTGTTCCATATGAATAGGGTTCATCTTAGGAATAATAATAATAATAATAGTAATAATAATATTAATAATAATAATAATAATAATGACCCATAACGACCTATTTTATTAATTTTTTATCCTTCAATGGCCCTTGTGACGCCAGTTACTCAATGAAATGAACCAATCAATTTTGGCTACCCAGATCCTGTAGGACACTCGGGACCCCGCCTGGCTAGCGTGGACATCGTCCGGGCTATCCATCCCTTAGGGGCAAGTTTCGGACTGCTCTGTAGAGCACAGGGGTATCCTGTGCCCAATTACAGGTAAGGAGGGAAAGGTGACGTCATCTTTGGCACCCTAATCCTATGTCTGGAGTTTTTCCCCTTGACTTGTAATATTCAATCCTTCAAATAACAGGTCTCTTATTCTTTATTTTCGTTGATTTTTCGGGAGCGGGCCACTTACGGACACAATTTTGCCCTCTTCGCTGGCTGCATGTAAAAACAGGAAAACTGTTCTCTAAAAATTCTGAAGTTTGAAAACTTTTTTTTAGTCCTTGGTGATTTGAAAGGTTGGCTGAGTTGCCATTTCATCTTTTAGTATGTATTTTTTCAGTTGAGTTACCTAATTTGGTTTTGCTGAAAAGTTTTTTTTTTTTAAATCAAATTGCCTAATTTGGTTTTTTAGGACCCGGTTTTAGAAAAGTTATATAACAGTTTCAGAAGATTCATGACTGAGATTTCTTACATGTATATTTCTGCTTATTGAGAGTTAGCAAGAAATAGATATGATTTAATATCTGAAGTTAGGTAATATTCATTTTTGTTTGTGTTCGGAAATTCGTAGAATTAAATATCCAATATAAATAAAAGAAAATGAAAGAGTTATAATATGAGATAATTACGTTTGATGACAATGCACATGTAATTGGCATAGTTGAGAAAGGCACTGAGGGCTGTCACATTTTTGACTCCCTATCTCCCTCGTAATATCGCCTCTCCTTCAGCAAGGAGACTGGCTCTATTCTGTCCCACATGAAAAAATAATTGTCCCCCACAATTCATGGCTACCATATCAGCAAAAACTGGCCCAATTTAGTCAACTGTTGATGTGGCAGGATTAAATATCTTGATGTAGTGTCTGTAACCTATTGTCACGACAGAGCCTTTGGGCATAACTCCTCCAAGGACGCCCTTAGATGACCTGACCCGTGCCCAGATAGGAGCAGGAGAGGGGACAGCACTCTTCTGCCCTGCCCAGTCTAACCCTCCACCTGAGTACAGGTAGCTGATGAGTTATTCCTTGTGAGGAAAAAGTTAGTCTTTTGTTTTTCCTGTTGAAAGTTATTTTTTTATTTACCTTTTTCCATACGATTTATTTATTGCTTTCTTCCATCTTACTTTCCTTAACAATTGTTTCATAGTGCAGCTGCGAGGTTTCCTTCCTGTTACGCCTTTAAATAAACCTCTTTACTGTCAGTTTCCGTTTCAGCGTTGTATGACCTCGTAGGTCCCAGCAGTTGGCCTTTGGCCTAAATTCTATCTTCTATTGTATCTTGACAATAATAAGGTTTTTATGGAATTTTATGAAAAATTCGCCTTGTTTGAAGAAACACTTGATCAGATTTTTGTTTAAATCTAAATCTCATTCTGACTCTGATCTGCTATCGCCTCACTTATTGATATTCTCACTGATGTACATTCAGAGGAAACGGCAGCTTCCTGCTGTGCGGGAAAGAAAATGTAATTCACATTGAAATTGTGATTAACTGTGCGAATTACGTCTTAGAATTCTTAGAAGAAAATGGAGAAATTGTAAACAGTATGGAGTATTTGGGTCACTGTAATAATCACATCTTGATGGGTGTGCATTCTTGGAATGCTACTTCTAATATGGTTATATATTAATTTTTTTTTGCCTAATTTGGTATGATCCCAGCCATTATTATTATTATTATTATTATTATTATTATTATTATTATTATTATTATTATTGGTGAAAATCTAAATTAATATGTACATATATATATACATAGCATATATACCAATGAGATTCTCACCATATTAATGACGGTCGTTATTATTATTATTATTATTATTATTATTATTATTATTATTATTATTATTATCAACCAGAGATAAAAACAACACATACATTACCAACAAGGAGAAAAACCAACCAACAAACCCAGCCCACATAGATGCTGGCCATCACGAAATCAGCAGAGGCCAAATTTAACTTACGTCGGCCCGTTTCCAAATTTATTCACCTTCCTTGACAACCTATTGACGTATAGGATTCGAACGTGCATTAATGGGCCCAGCTACCGAGAGGAGGTGGTCAGATAATGGAATTTTGAGCTCGTCTAATTTGGTGTGTGATGCTTGAGGTATTATGATTATTATTATTACTATTATTATTATTAATTTGTCGATACTGGTACCTTTTGTAGGGACATACTGTATATATATATATATATATATATATATATATATATATATATATATATATAAAAGAAGGGATCAACATATCTATTGTAATAAAATTAGCATATCCCATTCTCCAATCTGGCTGCGACCAACCACACTCAACTGACCACCAGATACATAATCCACCAGTTAGGCCTACGGTGGCACGTTATTCCAACTGAAAGGCTTCTTTTAAAGTCATTTCGTCGGGACAGACCTTCCTTACGAATGTGGTTCTGTTTTCGTGGGCCTCAGAGCCCGTAGGCCTATCAGCCCCGAAGTTTCCTTCGTCAGATACTTCGCGGAGTAACTCCCGAAGGGCATCTGACACTATCACGGTCTCCTGCGAGGCGCAGGGGCATCCTTCTCCTCACTTTAGGTAAGAAGAAGAAGATGGTATTATTATTATTATTATTATTATTATTATTATTATTATTATTATTATTATTAGAAGATTATTCAGAAGATGATCAAATATTATTATTGAATATTATTATTATTATTATTATTATTATTATTATTCAGAAGATGATATTATATTATTATTATTATTATTTATTATTATTAAAGATGATCCTGTTCATATTGAGCAAGTGTTATTATTGTTATTATTTATTATTATTATTATTATTATTATATTATTATTATTTTATTATTATTTTATTATATTATTATTATTATTATTATTATTATTATTATTATTATTATTATTATTATTATTATTCAGAAGATGATCCCTATTCATGTTGAACAAGTATTATTATTATTATTATTATTATTATTATTATTATTATTATTATTATTATTATTATTATTAATCAGAAGATGATCCCTATTCGTACTGAACAAGCCAACCGCAGGGGCCACTGATTTGAAATTAAGTAAATTAAAAAGATGCAAGGAGAAATGTTTTAGGGTAGTAATGCATTGCATTTTCCCTTTAACTTTTGAAGTAAAATGCCGAGTCATTTTTCCAGAGTTTTTATGTCGTTCTGACGGAAATTAGGACAACACAAGGGTTAGGGAAGTTAGACAGCTAAATGAGAAGAGATCTAGGAGAGTAAATGACGAGTTTGCTTAGTTTGCATAAGGTTAGGTTAGAGGAATCGGCTGTTTTAGCTCGCTACGCCACGCTGGTTACTGCTTCAAATAGTATAGAGTCGTTCCCTAGCATCAGGTTTAATGCTACTCAGTTTTTAAGGGGTTTTATCTTGGTGACGACTAGTTCTTAAAGGGTTTTATCTTGGCGACGACTTGAATGTGGAATAGATTTTTGCCGAGTGCAGTTCTGGAATCTTCTGATCTAATGTTTT
>NC_089773.1:7782500-7822500 GCF_040412425.1 Macrobrachium rosenbergii
CCTATCAGTGACCGAATCGTATCACAGAAATTATCAGCAATTTCGAGTTGTCCTTAGATCCTGTAGGACACTCTGCCCCTCGGCTAGACTCGGAGGACTTCGTCAGGGGCAAACTGAAGCATGAGGGCACCAGCTTCGCCCTCTTCTGCCAAGCCCAGGGCTTCCCGATGCCCTCCGTCAGGTAGTTACAGCCTAACTAAGGCTTTCATGTTTCCCTCAGGTAGTAGTTAAGCCACAATTTCCTGTGCCTTCAGGTAGCAATTAAAGCTGGAAATTTAGTTTCTCCTTCTACAGGTATCAGTTAAGTCTGGCTTCTTCTGTTCCGTCAGGTAGTGATTAATCCCATATCTCTTTTGTGGTTGTAATTAGGCCTATATCTTCTTTGTTCCTGGAGGGAGTGATTAGGCCCAGGTAGTAGGCAAGCTTAGGTAATATCTGTTTCTTAGCTTAGGTGGCAATTAAGCCCAGATAGTGACCCTTTTCATCAGGTGCTAATTAAGCCCAAGATCTTGCGTTCCTTCTTGAAGTAACCAGTCGTATGAATTGCTTCTTCTTTCCTTAAGGCACTAACCAGTCCTAGGGCTTTTCTCTTTAATTAAGATAGTAGCCAGTCCAAACAAGTCCGAGGGCTTTCCTCTTCTCTCATTTATTTAGTAACCAGTCTAGTACCCAGTCCATGGGCTTTCCTCTTCTCTCATTTAGTTAGTAACGCGTCTAGTACCCAGAGTAGCCAGTCCAAACAAGTCCGAGGGCTTTCCTCTTCTCTCATTTAGTTAGTAACCAGTCTAGTACCCAGTCCATGGGCTTTCCTCTTCTCTCATTTAGTTAGTAACCAGTCTAGTACCCAGTCCATGGGCTTTCCTCTTCTCTCATTTAGTTAGTAACCAGTCCAAGGGATTTCCTTGTCCATCATTTAGTTAGTAACCAGTCCAAGGGCTTTCCTCTTTCATTTAGTTACCAGTCCAAGGGCTTTCCTCTTTCATTTAGTTAGTTACCAGTCCAAGGGCTTTCCTATTCTCTCCTTCAGAAAGTAATAAAGGCAGGATTTATACTCAATATTGCTCAAAGTCCTTTTTTTCTGTTTATTTATGTTTTTAATCCGTATTTTACTAATTTTCTCTCGTCTTATATTTGAATGAAGATAATTGTAACCTCCGTAAGGGCTCCTTTTGGGATAGAGTTTCCTTTTTAAGCATAAAAGTCTATTTTTCGAGGCGCTTTGGGCGATTTTTTCTTTGTTTATTGTACAAAGTTTCCAAAATTACAATCATGATCTTTAGCAGGGATTAGATATATATTCCTATATATATATTTTTCTTTTACTAAATGCAGTGTGGCTAATGGTTTATTGTCATTAAAGTCTGGACTGTGCATTTAGATCGTTACACGACACTAATAATACCATTGGCAAGGCAGAGTTTTTTTTTTTTTTTTTTTTTTTTTTTTTTTTTTTTTTTTTTTTTGAAAGAAATCTCTAGCTTGTACCAGACTGCTTAAGTTTGGTGCAAGTATCGCGGATAGCTAATATTTCTTGAGGCTCAGGGCTTTTAAAGCCTACTCTTAACCCTATTCCATTATCCGGGCCTGTGCCTGGCTTGAGGCTATAAACTCATTTATAAAAAATCGGTCTTTGATAGAGACTCATAAATTAGAAAGAGTCTTTGATGTGGACTCATAAATGAAAAAGGGTCTTTGATATTAATATTTCTGCCCTCAATTACCAAGACCCCGTAGGTCTGTCCGCCCCGAAACTGCCAGGTGAGGACGTCTCAAGGTCAAAGGTCAAAGCTGCCGGTGCTAATTTTTCCCTCAGGTGCGAGGCACAGGCCCACCCGACCCCCAAATTTAGGTAAGGCTCTGTTTTCGTATTAGAAGGCATCTAAAAGTGATTTGTTCTTTAGGTCACCGTGTGACTTATTTTGCCGCTTACCACGGACTTCCAGTGCCTTTTGCAAGGTTATAAGCATTGATTTCTTTTTTAGTCATATACGTGCCTCTAACATCTGGTCTTCCTAGTTGGTCACCCATTCAGTAACCTACCAAACCCAATATTGTTAGACGTCAGGGGGGTATTTTATTACCAGCCTTACCAATCAGTGGCAATCCTTGTTTTTACATTTTCCACATTATTCACATTATTATCATCCCATTTTTTCTCATTATACCACATTCTTCCACATTCAACTCATCTCCATTATTAAAATTCATTATTAAGACAACTTTAAAACCGAATATGAATAGAACGCTTTATGGCAACACGAAATTCCATTAACCGAACTCCTTACGGCAACATCCCATACGCGTACAGCTCCCGTCGGAATGTCGGCCCCGAAATTCCCGACGCTGGACCGCGTGGCCACGGACAGAATCGAGGGCACCAGCTTCCCTTTACTTTGCCCTGCCCAGGCTCACCCTCCACCAACGACCAGGTACTGTATTTTTGAGTATTTCATCGTGTGGAATTGTGGGTAGTCGTATTTATACGTTAGAGTGTAGTGGAAATTCCTAGGGTCGTGTATACATGTCAGGAACCCGTTTGGAAATCGGCAACCAGAGTTCTCGTCTTTCAAGGACAAGTTTGACTTTTGCTTCTATTTGTACGAAGGCTCATAATTCTTCCCTTGAGTTAATTTTAAACGGTGGGAGGCCGAAACCCAACGCTTAGGCCTATCCGGGGAAAAGCCATTTGTATCTTTTGAAGTTAATGGATTCAGACGCGTTTCCTTTCTTATGTAAAATGGATCTCTCTCTCTCTCTCTCTCTCTCTCTCTCTCTCTCTCTCTCTCTCTCTCTCTCTCTCTCTCTCGTGGGATCGATCTCAAGTCCCTCGCTGGTCATGTGAGGTGTTAGGCCACGCCCCATTTTACATACTTGACCCCTGTCCTTCTTCAGATCTTGTAAGCCTCTCTGCACTAACATTCATCTTGCTGATGATGCCACGTCCCCCTTTTTGTACTGGACCCTGCTCTTTGATAGGCCACGCCCCATTATTATACTTAACCCCCGTCCGTATTGCGTCAGGCGTCCTTTTGTACTTCTGCACGCCCCCTTTTTTTATCCTTAACCCCGCCCACCTTTAGCCACGTCACATTTTTATGCTTCACTTTGCCTTTGTTAAGCCACGCCCCCTTTCTTATACTTGAACCTGCCTTTGTGAGGCCACGCCCCTTTCATGCTTATTTCCGCCTTTGGTAGGCCACGCCCCCTATTGACACTTGACCTCGCCCTTGTTCAGATCCTGTGGGCCTCTCGGCGCCCAAATTCCGGTGGGAGGAGAGGGTCAATGCCCTCATCACTGTCATGAAGCCGGAGGGCGCTGCCCTTGCCATATTCTGCGATGCTCAGGGGCACCCTGTCCCAGCCGTGCGGTAAGTAAGGTGACCACCGTCGTTGCGACGCCATTTAAGCAAATCAGTCGCTCTTGTAGTAAAAAATAATTAAATTGAAATGATTAAATTTCGGCAAATGGTGGTTGGTGAAGCCAGCTGTTTCGAAGGATGACTGAGGGTGAATTTTGATTCTGATAATGTTATTTGATAATGGATTATGTATCCAATGGATACTTGTCTCTTTTCTTTTAGTCTCTCTTACTCCTTGGAGCCTTGTATCCATTTTTGGCAGAGGTAATCTACTCCCTTCAAATCATGTATCCAGTGTCCATTTTTGGCAGAGGTAACCTATTCCCTTCAAATCATGTATCCACGTTTGAAGGACGTATCCCTTTCTAAATGTATCACTCCCTTCCCCGAAAATAGTTATCCACGTTAAATTGTGTCGCCCTTCGAAAAATATGTATCCACTTTAAATTTTGTCACACTCCAAAATAATGTATCCCCTTGAATTATGGTGATCCAAAACAGTTTATCCCTTGAAATTATGCATTACCCTGCAAAAAATATGTATTCACTTTAAAGTTATGCATCACCCTCCAAAATTATGTATCCCCTTTAAATGAAGTATCACTCTCCAATATCCGCCTTAAAGTATGCATCCCCCTTGTAAGTGTATGTCCTTCAAATTGGGTATCCATTTTAAAGTATCATCTTCTTTAAACTATGTATCCACTTTAAAAGTATGTATCACCCTCCAAATCTATGTATCCACTGTAAAGTATGTATCACCTTCCAAAAGATGTATCCCGTCCTTAAATAATGTATCCCGCCCTCACAACCAGACCCCGTGGGACACTCAGCGCCCAAATTTCGGTGGGAGAAGCGCATCAGTGCCCTGGTGACAGTCCTTGAGCCGAAGGGCGCCTCCCTAGCCCTCTTCTGCGAAGCCCAGGGCTACCCTGCGCCCACGACGGGGTGAGTGTGTGTTGGGTGGGTGTGGGGTTTGGGCGTTGGAGTGGGTTAGGAAGTTTGGGGACGGGCGGGTTTTTTTTAGGGAGCGTTGGAGGTAATTGTATTATAATTATTATTATTATTATTATTATTATTATTATTATTATTATTATTATTATTATTATTATTAAAAGGGACGCACCAATAACATCATCACTTCTGCCCAAAGAGTGAGCTAGCGAGCTTAGAACCATTAAGTGCCATGTGGCACTTTAAAGTTTTATGACACTCTAAGCTCTGCCTTCAACAAATGGTACTTAGAAAGTTGTATATTTGTTGTTTATGTTAGAGTCATTACTGAATACTGAATTGTTTTGTTTTGTTTATTTGTTTTTGTTCGGCTTGTGTATAGACGTCAGGGGGACCTCTCTCTCTCTCTCTCTCTCTCTCTCTCTCTCTCTCTCTCTCTCTCTCTCTCTCTCTCCCCCCCCTCCATGACCGAGATCCTTCCTTGACAGACCCCGTAGGACTCGCTGCCCCTAAATTCCGCTGGGAGGAGAGGGTCAACACCGTCCTGTCGGTGATGAAGAGAGGGGGCGCTGGGTTGTCCCTCTTCTGCGAGGCTCAGGGGTATCCCTCTCCTGAGGCTAGGTAAGAGCTGGGTTGACTCCTGCAGGTGGCAAGATTAGGTGTCAAGTTGTCTCCTACAGGAGGCGAGGGTTGTGGTCAAATTGCCCTCGGCAGGAGGAGCGATTAGTGGTTAAATTGTCTTCTGCAGGAGGCGAGGTTAGTGGTCAAATTGTCTCCTTCAGGAGGCGAGGTAAGTTATCAAATTGTCTCCTACAGGAAGCAAGGTTAGTGGTCAAATTGTCTCTTACAGGAAGACAGATTGGTGGTCAGATTGTCTCTTACAGGAAGCTAGATTGGTGGTCAAATTGTCTCTTACAGGAAGCTAGATTGGTGGTCAAATTGTCTCTTACAGGAAGCTAGATTGGTGGTCAAATTATCTCTTAAAGGAAGCTAGATTGGTGGTCAAATTGTCTCTTACAGGAAGATATATTGGTGGTCAAATTCTCTCTTAAAGGAAGCTAGATTGGTGGTCAAATTCTCTCTTACAGGAAGTTAGATTGGTGGTCAAGTCTCTTACAGCCTGCCCAGTTAGATATCAAATTTTAGATCAGGTTTGTAGTAAATAGTGTCTAAAGAAAACGTGGTAAGGTCAAATGACCTTCTCCTGCTGGAGGTGAGAGTGGGTTTGAGTACTACCTCACAGTGTAAACTATGTAGAAGACAGCTTTGTCACAAATGGTCTCCTTCAGGAGGGTATTTTAGTCAGGATCTAGACGATGTCCTTCTCGCAAAAAGTTCACGTCTTGTTGAAGGACCTCTCAGAATTGCAGAACGAAGTAGATCAGTCAATTCTCATTGTAATACGTAAATTATAATATACAATTCATTAAAGGGTTTATTTTAGATAAAGAGACAATCACAGAGCCCCATAGATTTTTGTATCATACAATACAGTAATGCATTTCTTTGGAGATGCAGAGAAAAAATACAGTACTCTACAAAATTGACGACAAGTCTATTCACTGACCACCAAGAACGATGCAGAATCACTTAATACAGTATACCAACAGCCCAAAACTACAAAGTCAAAAAAAGTGTTCTGTATCAATCAGTAGAGTAATACATTCTGTTGGAACCAGAGTGGAAAAATACAAGACCCTACAAAATTCACGATATATCCCTTTTCTGACTACCGTGAAAGATACAGAACGACTTGGCACAATTGACCAACTGCCCAAAACTACAAAACCTCCGCAAAAACTACCACACCACTCAATAAAGAAATAAATTTCACCGTCGACAACGGCAAAAAATAAAGTGGAAACACCCGCACAAAAATCCTTCACAGGCCCTTCCCACGATCATCTGTCAATATCCGAAGGAAGTACAATGCTCGAGGCCCTAACACGGAGCGAGAGAAGTAGAGAATAATTGAGGAGAATCGGTAGAAGGAAATGGGAGAGAGGTCGAATTAGATAAATGGGGGAACACTTGAGGTGACAGTGATTGAGATGGGGAGGGACAGGATGGATGTATAGGGCTGTGGGAGCGGGAGCTTGGGGGGAGGGGTGGTGCCTTGTGGGAGGTGGGAAGGAAAGGGATGGGAAGAGGGTGGGTTCCTGAAAGGGAAGGGAGGGGTGTCCTTGTTCCCTCTGACCTTTGTAGGATTTGGGTCCTGTGGAGGAGGAGAAAGACAAGAGAGGGAATTTGGGAAGTAGGAAAGGAGACAAGAGCAATAAGTAATAATGCTATTTATCTAGGATATATATTTATATAGGAAATTCAGTGATAATATTTATCTAGGATATATCCTTTTATAATCATATATTATGCAGTAATCCCCTAACAGGGGATGGCTTTAGTGAAAGAGGCACTGGTCGCTGTGTCACTTTCTTTCTCTGCTGTGTTCTGGTTGAAGCTCTTGTACAGAAAACCTGGACAATACTGATTGCCATGTGCCTCTTCACAGAAGGCTAATCAGCATTACGTCGAACTTTCTATATTAATATTGTCTGTTAGCTGTCTTGTACCATATATATATATATATATATATATATATATATATATATATATATATATATATATATATATGTATGTATAGAGAGAGAGAGAGAGCAAAGGTATTCATCATTTCATTATTTTATTTATATTGGTTGGTTTTTTGTGACCAACTAAAGAAACAGCACAAAGAGTACAAGAAAAGAAACTATAAATATCTTTTAACCTTACTTTTCTCTCTTATCCATCCGTCGAGAGAGAGAGAGAGAGAGAGAGAGAGAGAGAGAGAGAGAGAGAGAGAGAGCCAAATCAACTGTCCTACCAAAAGAGAATCCAGAATTTTTGAGGCAAGGAGACTCTCAAGAAGCAGAGAAACCTCAGGGGTCGAGGACCCTGGCAAATAAGCTCAGGAAGATTGGAGTCTCTTCTTTTGTGTCGCCCTCTGTAAATACTCTCTCGGACGAAAAGAGGGCCTTCACGGAATTGGGTGATTAGCTTGGTTGATTGGTTGAGCGGAGTTGAAGGCGGGATTCGTTGCTGGAACAGAATTTTCGGTTTAGGAGAGGCCATTACAGTAGGTTGTCTCTATTAAGGGATAGAATTAGTTTAATACTCACATGAGGATGAAGGGATTTGGTGGGTAGATTAGATTTGAAGCTGCCAAGTGGTTCAGTTTGTTTAAGAGGTCTGATTTGTAGTGGATGGCTCCATCGAGCATCACTCCTTATGATGTGCTTAAATTGTGGTCATTGCAGGGTTGAAGGCTTCAGGTGTTTAGATTGGTTTATTAGTTTCCTCAAGCTTCACTGCATATGGTGTGCATGCAAATCGGTCGTTAGCAGAGTTGAAGGCGTCAGGTGATAAACTATTATTCGGCTAACCAAAAATCATCAAAATGGAGCTGTGATAAGAACCAATCTTAACCTAACCTAACTTAACCTAAAAATCCTTCCTTTAACCCTGCATCCTAACCAGGCTCTGAAAAAGGAGGATTTCCATAAAACCTTCTGTACAGTTGACCACAAAAGTTTTTGACATCGTTGCCAGAACCCGTCGGGAGTTCAGTGCCGCGCCTTCCTTCAAATGACAAGATCCATACGGAGACAAGGTCACAGGGCACCGGTTTCTCGCTCCTCTGCATTGCGCAGGCGCATCCAGTGCCCACGTTCAGGTAATGGGTTCAGTTCTACCAAGTGGGTATGCTCTGTTCAATTTTCTATTCCTCCTTCCTTATGATTTTTTAGAGGTCAGGCCAATCTATAGACGTTGGGTTGTCCCATTCCACACACACACACACACACACACACACACACACACACACACACACACACACACACACACACACACGATAGAAAATAATTTTTGAGATATGGTAGAATTTCCTTATTGGAGGGTTAAAGTTTCCCAACATTCAAGGTGTGTTTTTTTCACGTAAATTAATATTGACCCCATAAATGGCTGTAACAGAGGGCGTGTCCAGCGCAGCCCCGTCAATTCCATCGAGGACACCGTCAGTGCCAAGATCAAGCCTGTGGGCTCCAGCTTTGCCCTGCCTTGCAATGCCCAGGCTTCCCCTCCTCCCATGTATAGGTAACGGTTCCTGTCTCCTGTGTTTTTGGGGTTTAATTCGATGCCTGTAACTTATCTTGGGGCTCATTTTCCAGAAGGTATCTGGGATGTAATTAGATTGGTACAGGTAAGGTACCTGTAGAATGGTACGGTGCAGTACTATATATTCTGTATGAGGTATGCAGTCTGTAGAAGTTTCTTAGGAACTGTTTGATTTTTATCAGTCGACTTCATGCATAGTACAGTTTCTGTACTTCCCAATGTATTTATGGTGTATTAACTGTAGATTTCCCGGGATAGGGCTGGTTTTAGCCAATGCAATACAGATACAGTATCTCTACTGTATATCTGTAATCTGTATTTGATATGTCATTGAAGGGGAACATGTGCAGTGCTTTTCTCTCCAATTACAAAAATGTTTCGGTCCCTGTTTTAACTTTTTTTTTTTTTTTTTTTTTGAGCCCTGTGTTGAGACTGTTACCTTTATATTTTGATCCTCTGTGAGAATCTGACCTTGTCCCAAGTTTTTGAATTTAAGATTTCGCATTTATCACAAGAATTTGAACACACTCAGAGATTTCGAATTTATATTTGAACCCTATCATGAGTTTTTGGCCTTACATCGAGATTCTGACCGTATTACGAGATTTTGGCCTATCCCAACGTATCGGCTCCGTGAAAATAGATAAGTCATAAACAAGTAATTCCATCTAATTCCTGACACCAAAAAGACCCCGTGGGGAGCGCAGCCCCGAAGCTTCCCCCTCGAGATACGAGCAACAAGGAGGTCAATCACCAAGGATCGAGTTTTCCTCTCTTCTGCGACGCCCAGGCCTTTCCTGTCCCGTCCTACAGGTAAATTGATATGTGTAGGCCTTACCTCAACGTTCCTACAGGTTAATTGTCTTGTAATTACCTCCCAGGCCCTGTTTACAGGTCAGTTTAAATGCCAAATTTATCTCACTTAGCTTACAGGTAAATTACAAGACACAGGCCCTCTTGTCACATCTTACAGGTAGATTGAGATGTTTAGGTGTGCCTCTGTTTACCAATGTCAGGTAAATTTAAATGCCTCGACATTCCCCTCTCCTCTCCTTTAGGTAAACTGCACTGCAGAAGCTTTCCCTTTTTAATTTAACTCTTAGAATTCTTGGGGACCAAAGGAATCACATAGACCTGTAAACTCTCCCCATCAACTGAACAGCAATAACAAGGCCTTCTGCTTTCCTCCTGTACTTACAATGAATCTAACAACAATAATTTGGTTATTGACTTTTATGCAGAATGTTTAAAAAAGGTTTCGATATTGGGAGATCAGGGAATAGTAGGTCTTAGGTCAAACCTTACCTCTAAGTCTAGAAGAGTTATGATGAGCCTTTGAGCCTTTGAACACTTTTCAAATTCTAGGATGTTGATTTGGAAATTTAAGCCTTCGAGGTGGATGTCAGTCTTAAGCCTTAATGACCATAAGACTGAATGAAGCCTTGAGATCTTCAATTCTTCACTGGCTCCCAAATCCTGAATCCTTCACCGGACCATAAAGTGTAATTTAAAGGATTTTAGGTCCTGTTATCATGACCCTTAAAATAGGACCACTAAGATTAATCAGCCTTTCCTCTTATCCTAACGTTTTGGCTCCCCGAAAACTAGTTCGATTCAAGATCCTTATTTTCAAGTAACAGTAAAACTTTACTTCTGCTGATTCCCGAAGACCCAGTTGGCAGCGCGGCCCCGAAGCTCCCTCCCAAAGACACCGTCAGCAAAGGAGTCACTCACGAGGGGTCGAGTTTCTCTCTCTTCTGCGATGCTCAGGCGTTTCCTGTGCCCGCCTACAGGTAAATTGCAATACCCAGTTATTAAATGTCTTAGCTGACAGGTAAGTTCCAGTACCCAGGTCGTACCTGTTTTCTCATTAAGACAGATTCAAATATCCAGGTATTTCGTGTCTTCCAGGTTTTGCTGTATTCTGATTGAGGTAAATTAGAATATCCAGGTCCTATTAGTCATTGTATTTTGGTAGATTCAGATAACCAGGTATTCCGTGTCTTCGGATTTGGGCAGATTTAAAACCAGGTCTTGGTGTATTGTCATTGAGGTAAATTAGAATACCCAGGTTCTATTAGTCTTCGCATTTAGGTAAATTGACATACCCAGGTATTTTCCAAGTCTTCTCATATAGGCAAATTCAAACACCCAGAACTTGCTGTCTTCTCATTTGGATAAATTAGAATACCCAGGTCCCGTTAGTCTTTGCATTTGGTAAATTCAAATACCCAGGATTTTCATACTTTCTCATGTAGATAGATTAAAATCCCGGGGTCGTTCTGTCGTCGCATTTAGGTAAATTTACATTCATAGACTTTCCATGTCCTGTCTTGAAGGTAAATTGAATTTAACAGGGTATGAATTTTGTTTCCTGATGATAGACAGCAATGCCCAAACCTGTATCTTGCCCCCTACACCTTCCATATCAAGTCCTACAAGGATCTTTAAATGCCCAGGCCCCTCTAGTGGTCTGTGGGTATGTTGCGATGCCCAAACACACCGTGGCTTTCCTTCAAGGCAAATTGTAGTCCCCAGAAGTATAGTGTCTCCTATTTTGCGTATATATTTCATGATATTTATGTATTGTTATTGGGGATATCATGATATCAATTTAACAGTGACCAGTTAAATGTGACCAATAATTTAACAGTGACCAGTTAAATGTATTAATATAATATTACAGATATATACTGTATATATATACATATATATATACATATATACATATATATATGTATATATAGTATATATCTGTAATATTATCTATCTATCTATCTATCTAAATTTATCTATCTATCTATATACATATATCTATGTATATAAAGTATTCAGTTACAGTGTATCCATTCGCTGCCATTCAGTGCCAGACATTAAAAAAAAAAGTTGGAAAAAATTAATTGCGGAAACCCCAGTCAGAAAATAACATCACCACGCCACTATTTCAATAAAACCAATCAATCGCGTTAAAAATATGGCCAATTGATAATTAACAAACCCAGAAGACGGCAGGTATAAAAAAAAGCCTAAAAGCTCCGAAAAAAAAGATGTTCAAAGTACCACCCAAAAAGGAAAAACTGCTTTTTTTAGAATAACTTGGATATCTGTTCCAAAATTAGAACCCATGGGGAGTTCTGGGCCGAAGTTGGCGGTTGCCAAAGGTACGATAAACTCCGTCATTGTTAGAGAGCAGAACCCGTTCGCTCTCTTTTGCCAAGGTCAAGCCCACCCGGTCCCTGCGTTCAGGTAGAGTAAGCACGTGGTTTTATTTCTTTGCATTTTTGTTTTTCTTTTGTGAGGTGGTGGGGAGTCACTTTGTGTATGCAGGTGAAGTAAATATGAATTTTCATTTTTGTTTATTTTTTTTTTTTTGTAGATTTAATTCTCTGTTTGGTTTACTATGGATAATATAAGTTGTTTTGACCAATATGAAGAAATAACTTCCACTGGGATCTATACTTAAAAATGCAGATTTGTAATTCTGCTTATGTATTATATTATACACATGCACACACACACACACACACACACACACACACACACACACATATATATATATATATATATATATATATATATATATATATATATATATATATATATATATATATATACTGTATATATAATCCAACATTTACTCGTAAAGTCGTCTGATTTTATCTTCATATCAGTATAAATACACAAACATATATATATATATATATATATATATATATATATATATATATATATATATATATAGTATATATATTAGGCACGCATATGTAAGTACGTTTAATTTTCTGTTTCATCGTCTAAACAATTGCCCACTTTAATAAAATATGAATTCGTAAAGAACATATGCACAAATTGTTGTGCGTAGGCGAGTTTCTTAATTAACTGCACAAACGGTTGTGCTAAGATATCGATTGTTTCGTTAATTGTTTTTGAGCGTGCAAAAAATATTTTCCGGATGTTTGTCGGAAATTCTTGAAGATGAAATTCTAGTCACAGTTGTAGTTAAACCTGGGTTGTGGAGACCGTAGACTTATTCAAAACTTTGCTGTTACTTGTGTGAACTCTCTCTCTCTCTCTCTCTCTCTCTCTCTCTCTCTCTCTCTCTCTCTCTCTCTCTCTCTCTCTCTCTCTCTCTCTATTAGTATATGTGTATTTGTAGATAGATCTTCGTGGTCCAGTGGTTAAAACGTTAGCCTCCCTTGCAAAAGGTCACAGAGCTATTATATAGACCCGTTCCCTATAATCCAATTATATCTTACTGAGGTCGACTGTGGTGGGTCGCAGCCAGGCTAGAGAAGGGCTTGAAGCCAGCAACCCTACTTTCTATATGTATGTGTGCGTTTGCGCATGCGTGCTTGCGCGTCAGGCTCCTGATCTCGTAAATATTAACTTAGAAATTGACTCGTAGTTCTCATAACCTGACCGTTCCCCTATCTTAGAGCCTGTAGGGAGCTCCGCCCCCAAATTGCGGTCGAAAGATACCATCAACGCCGATGCCCAGGTGGGCACGGGGCGTTTGGCTCTCTTGTGCCAAGCGCAGGCCCACCCAGCGCCGAATTTCAGGTAGGAAAGTGGTAATTGGCATCTTGTACAGTATGGAAGTCACCTGTTGGACGAGGAAAAGGGGTGTTATTATTATTATTATTATTATTATTATTATTATTATTATTATTATTATTATTATTTTATGTTAGTTCGTTTTCAGAATATTTTTAGAAAAAATATCCGCTGCCTTATATTGAAAGGAAAGTATTTTCATAGAAATTTTATATCTTATGCCAAATAGTTTTGGGAGAATGTTTTCAAGATTATTTTATGTAAATTTGAAACAGTGTATTTGCTGCATATATATATATATATATATATATATATATATATATATATATATATATATATATATATATATATATATATACACACACACACACACACACACACACACATATATATATATATTTACTTATCAATATTATTATTAGTATTACTATTACACATTCTCAGACACCACTTAATTTCACATTAACAACAACAAAAGTAAAAATTATATTCAACATCACAATAACAACATAATTAGCAGAACACACACGCAGTCACCCACACACACATTCCCTTATGATATTCTCTCACTAATTGCCATTATTTTCGCCAACTTAATCAGCTGTCAAAATCAAAGGCTATTTCGAAGTCCAACATAACAATAATAATTCTCCCACTCACGTAATGTTTTTTTTTTTTTTATTATTCCATTCACAAACAGGTTTGGTTCATAACAATGACATTTGACGCATGCGTGCGTAGGGAGAACTTACAATTGGACTGTGCAAAAAAAGCAGGATTCAAGGTAGGATGAGAGAGAGAGAGAGAGGGTGGGGGGGCGCTTAGCGTGGAGGCTATTGAAAATGTTGCTTATGACTATTTTTAAACTATATATATATTATATATATATATATATATATATATATATATATATATGTATATATATATATGTATATGTATATATATATATATATATACATACTATATATATATATATATATATATATATATATATATATATATATATATATATATATATATAACTTGTATCCGTTCACCTAAGCTGTGAGTTCGTTCCTAGATGTTATTCAACTCTGGTGGGATGTAGTTTTACTGGAGAGGGGACAGGTGGCTTTAGGAAAGAAGTTAGGCATTTTTCTCTCTCTCTCTCTCTCTCTCTCTCTCTCTCAGTGTGAAAGTAAAAAAATGGGTAACAGTTTAGAATCCAATATCGGTAGGGTTATTCCAACATTCAGGAACCATTTACTATAATATATATATATATATATATATATATATATATATATAACTGAAGATCTTCCTCCACCATCTGACATCAGAGCCAGCTGGGAGCTCTGCCCCCAAGCTGCCATCTGAGGCGAGATTCGTCAAATCAGACAAGTCAGCTGGAACTGACGTTGTGCTTCTGTGTTCCATACAGGCTTCTCCTGTTCCCCAACAAAGGTATAATTGCTGTTCTACTGTTTATGGTAGCTTTAAGAATGGGTTTTTATTATTATTATTATTATTATTATTATTATTATTATTATTATTATTATTATTATTATGACAAGTCATGAAATGGGTTGTAATTTTGGGTGAAACTTCGTCACGGTTCTGGATGTAATTGTGATTCTCTCTCTCTCTCTCTCTCTCTCTCTCTCTCTCTCTCTCTCTCTCTCTCTCTCTCTCTCTCTCTCTCTCTCTCTCTCTCTCATTCTCGATAACTCATGAAATATGGGTTGGGTGACATTGTTTGTGATTTTGGGTAAAACTTCGTCACTGTTTTGGAATTAATTATGTCTCTCTCTCTCTCTCTCTCTCTCTCTCTCTCTCTCTCTCTCTCTCTCTCTCTCTCTCTCTATATATATATATATATATATATATATATATATATATATATATATATATATATATATATATATATATGCATGTATGTAATTATATATAAGACGGCAAACGGCAGCAATCACTTATAGATTTAACATTGGGTTTTTTTTTGGACGAAACAGACAAATCTACTCCAAGTATATGTGTGTAATCGTTGTACACAAAATTACACACCATACACACTTCTCAATCCCACATTCACGGCTACACGTTCTAAACAAACCAGCTAAACATCCAGGTCTCTCATCCATCAAATTGACAATTTGCAGACCCAGCCGGTAGTTCTGCCCCTAAGCTGAGGTTAGAGGAGCGCATTGTAAACACTGAAAAGACTTCAGGCACAGATTTTGCGCTCTTGTGCGCAGTGCAGGCGTCTCCTGTTCCCCAACAAAGGTACTAAATTAATCTGTAATGTATAACAAGCCACTGTTGCGTGTTTTTTCATGCTTTTAACGTTTTTTTGCTTTGAATTACCCGGTAACCTAAGTTATTTGTTGTTACGTGGATACAAGCCCTAGGCCTATCTTATTTGGGGTATCCTATCTGCGCATGCGCTGGACCGGTCCTCTAGTGACTAAACAGGGGTGGCACCTAGATCGAGATAAGGGGATGGGGGGATTGCCCACTGAACGATACCCAAGGGTACTCCATATATGAAAGGCCATGTTTTTTATACGTAAGAAAAAAACAAATATATTTTTTAAGTTGTAATTTTCTTCTTTTAACTTCACCAGTATTTTTTTTTATACATAAAACAGTTTTATGAACTCTTCGTGTTTTATTGTGAAAGAATTATGGATTTGTTCAGCATTTTTTAAATTTGGTGATTAGTTCAACATCTTATAAATATTTGACCAGCACATTGTTTTCTCCATATTTCAATCTTCAAAATTGACTGTGAAACCATCAAGCTTTGGAATTCTCTCCCTGCCTACGCGTTTCCACACTCACAACCTTCTTTCTCTCAGGCCTGGGTTGGGAAAGGGCATTAGGTTTAATTGCAAAGCCAATCTGTCAATCAGAGGGGAAGTAGTTGGATTAGTGAGTGGATTAGGTTACTCTCGAGTTGGTAATCTGAATAAAAAGATATTTTCCTGGTAACTGATTTTTCATTCTTATTTTTTCATTTATTTGCTATATATAAAGTACTCTGTTGTTCTTGAATTATTTTTTCTATGTTACGACTCAAAAGTGATTAATCGGTATAATAGAAGTAAACAGATAAATGAATATATATATATATATATATATATATATATATATATATATATATATATATATGAATATATTTTGAATTTTATCACATCACCGTGATTCATATACAAGCATTAAGCTACAAACGTCCTTTACGATCCAATTCGCTCCACCTCAGAAATAATATATTCTCATATATGTTACCCGGAGGGGAATTTTTTTCTTTTTTTTTATAATAAGTTCGTCGTCTTGGGGCTCGAACCACGGAAGACAAAACTCAGGACTGCAGTGACGCGCATTAAACCGCACGGCCATCGTAAACTGATGACGATTTAAAATACTGAATGTATTTTGAGGCAGGAGGCAACAACGCTTATTTTTATTAATTAGCCAAGCTTTTTGTGTCCTAGTGAAGGCGAGTTTACCCAAAGGACGGCACCTTACCTTACCCTGATACTTCAGGATATATATATATATATATATATATATATATATATATATATATATATATATATATATATATATATATATATATATATATATATATAACCTGGATTCTAGAGTACATCTAAGAACAGAATCCAGTCCTCCATCTTGTCATTTGTATAACACCCCCCTCCCCCCTCCCCTCCCCCCAGAACCAGCGGGCAGCTCGACCCCAAATTACCGCCGGAGGACCGCAAAGTAAACAAAGAGAAGACTTCCGGTACGGATTTCGCTCTATTGTGCGCCGTACAGGCGTCTCCTGTCCCACAACAGAGGTATATTCGTGTATATTTAGAATTTTATTGGAAGTTGTTGGATGTTTGTTCTTGGTAGTGTCCCATTGTGTTTCTACAAGAAGAGGTCTATTTTTGTATATTTATGCATTTGGAATCTGTGATTGTTTGGTCTTGATAGTGTTCCACAACAGAGGTATGTTTGTGTATATTTATATTTTTTTGGGAGTTGTTGGATGTTAGGCCTTAATAGTGTTCCACAACAGAGGTATATTTGTGTATATTTATATTTTTTGGGGAGTTGAATATTTAGGCTAAATAATGTTCCTCAACAGAGGTATAGTTTTGTATATTTATATGTTTTGGGGAGTCGGTGATTATTTGGTCTTAATAGTTCCACAATAAAGTGTATTTTTGAATATGTTTTGGGGAGTCGATGAGTGTTTGGTCTAGATAGTATTCGACAAGAGAGGTATATTTTCGTATATTTATATGGTAGGGGGAGTCGATGAACATTTGGTCTTAATTGTATTCTACAACAAAGGGTATATTTTTGTATATATATATATATATATATATATATATATATATATATATATATATATATATATATATATATATATATATATATTTTTTTTTTTTTTTTTTTTTTTTTTTGAGACGTGAATATTAAGGCTAAATAGCGTTCGACAACAGAGGTATATTTTCGTATATTTATATATTTTTGGGAGTTGATGAAGGTTTGGTTGCCGTAGTTTTCTATTTTATGATTTGAAAATTCAACTCTGAAGTTCCTCATCTCGAGAGGTAGTGCATTCTGCTCACTTTTCAGAATGATAACGTTTACACAGTATCTTCTGTGCACAGTGACTGCCCAGTAAAACGTTTTTACATTCCATTCACTATATAAATGTGAAACTGTCTAATTAGTATTACATTTTTGGTTTATTTGCTGCTAAGTTCAATTCTGAACTTCAGTGGCCTCATATACCTGATTAGGGAACGTAGTGCGTGCTACTCGCTTTGAAGAGTATTATCACCCCCACCTTTAAGCTCTCTTATAATATTGTGGTTCAGTCTTCCTAGGAGTCTTTTTGATGCACGGGCACTGAATTCCAGGCTTCATCTCATATTATGACCCATAACTTTCACTCTTTATGAGTGTACGCACTCTCAGAGAGTTACAACAGAGCGCAGTCTATTAAACTAAGCGGGGTAGACCTACCTGCTCCCTTCACGCTACCATCAGACCTTGACCTAATCCCTGGAGTCGACAGATTGTCAAATTAGGTAAGTTTCAGTGATTTAATTCTTATTTTCAATGATCCCAGAGCCGGCGGGGAGCTCCGCCCCCAAGATTCCCTCCGAGGGTCTGCTTATAAACCGGATCGAAAGAGCCAGTGCCAGTTTTGCTCTGCTCTGTGCTGTCCAGGCTTCGCCCGTCCCTGAACACAGGTATTGGTGGTTGAGTGTTTACCTGGGGTGTTCGATGATTGATTAATTAGTTCATTTATTTGATTATTTGTTTTATTAATTTTTAATTTTTTTTTGGTGCACTTGTAGGAATGTAATTTTGGGCAGTTTAGTATGTATAGTTTTTTACTTTTTATTTTTATTTTGTTTTTTGTTTAATACTTTTTTGTGCTTTTGTGGATTTATGTAAATAGGTTTTAGTTCAGTTTCGTATATATAATATAAATAAATATATAAATATATATATACATATATATATATATATATATATATATATATATATATATATATATATATATATATATATATATATATATATATATATATATATATATCTTCCATGTCTCCAATCTCCTATGCATCTCTCATGTCATCCAACAATGACTTCATCATTTCACTGTTCATTTATTCATCATTCATCAAGACTGACGAAGCGAAAATTGAGCGAAGTGAAGAAATATAATTATACATACAGTTTATATATATGTATAATATATATATATATATATTTAAATATATTTAAATATATTTTCATGAGTCTGAGATGAAAGACAAATACGAAAAGGAAACACTGGTGGTAAAATATTCAGTCTGAAAATATTCAGTCTGATTCGCCTCTGTTGTTTATCTGTTGTTTTCCCACCGTTTGCTGTAGTTGTTTCTCGTGGCTGGCTTTAATTTTCCGCCCGCTTGTTGTTCCACTGTTGCGTTGTTTTTCTGTTGCAGAAGTTTGCTTTTAATTAAGTGAAGGTTTTGGAGTTTTACGTGAGTGTAGCCTTAGGGTAATGAAGTAGGTAAAATTAGTCTTTTTTTTTTTTTTTAGGGCGTTTCTTGTTCAGCTCTCAAGCCTTAATGTGACCCACTCGCTCTCTTGTTAGTCTTCTAAGGCCTGTAGATAATTTCCAATATTTGATTTACAATTTCACCTTGAATTTTGAATTACAACACTTCAGGTTTCACAGACTCGATCATTTTCGGTGATTAATATCTAATTTCCTGGAAAGTTTTGAGTTGTAACTCATCAGGTTTTATAAACTTGTGTTTCCTATCTTTAACTACAAATGGACTGTTTTATATAATTCCATGTTATAATGCCTTTCTTTTAACTCATTTTATAACCACTAAAACCTCTTATAACTACTAATTATAACTGATGTATTAGAACTCAATCATTTTTTTACTGTATTTTTTTATAATTTAATTTTATAACACCTTGTTTTAGCAACTCAGTTATAACCGCTGAAACATCTCATGGTTACGAGTTATAACGTAACGATTTCTTTCTACATGAGTTGTAACACTCGCTACTCTTTACAACTTCGAGGTATAACCACTAAAACCCCCCGTGGTTACGAGTTATAACCCTATCACTTATTACAGTTCCAGTTTACAATAACACGTGAAATTTTTAACTTTTTCATTTTCAAGTTTGTATATAATTTGTAGTTTGTAGTTTCCTGCGTGGTTCTGTAGTTCCCTGTAATTAACCCAAGGCTCATGTGTTTGTATGTTTGCAATTTGTAATTTCCTTCATATTGGTTAATTTAATGGGGATATAAAGCTGGTATTTATTGCTGTGTGCACTTACACGTGTTTGCAATTTGGATAATATGGATACGGGTTTAATATATGAATGCAAACGTGTTTTATTTTTACGAGGATTTTATTAGTTGTACACACGCGTGTGCGCAGAAACAAACACGTACACATTTGCGTGCAAACGACAGAAGCATTAGACTTTCTTGTGACTATTGACTATTTATAAAAGAATATTTATATTTTATATTTATGATTTTAGTCATAACTGTTTATAACTGGAAACGTATTTCCTGTGTCAGTGACCTCCGTCAGTGCGACGTTTTAGTTTAATATTCAATTTTATAGCGACGTCAGTAACCTAAATGTTGTGACGCCAGTGTTTAGTAGCTATAAATCAATCATGCGACGCTATTTACATAAATCAATCAATCAGTCCATAGGTATGCATCTGTGAAAGCAGGTTTGTTGGCTGTTAGGTGATTTAGTAATTAGGTACCTTTTAGAAAGAAGCGGATTTGGGGTACTCTGAGCCAGTGGTATTCAGGCGTCCTTTTGGTATGTCATAATTTGCCCTTGGAAATATAATATATATATATATATATATATATATATATATATATATATATATATATATATATATATATATATATATATATATATATATATATATAAACACACACCTATACCCTCTTCTTGGCTGGCAGAACCGGTGGGGACATCTGCCCCAAAGCTGCCCCCCTTGGGCAGGCACTTGAATGACGTCAGGAATTTCGGGGACAGTTTCGCCCTATTCTGTACGGTCCAGGCCTCCCCCGTCCCGACGCACAGGTACTGGACAGGATCACAATTAGTAATTTGGTCTTTTGGTAACAAATACTGTCTTTGTTGTTGTTTTTGTTGTTGAGTCAGCTGACGTGTGTCTCATTTTTTTAGTTTAGTTGTTCTCTTTGTTCTGTATCTTGTTGGTTTGTCTGTGTTGTTCTTTCGTTGTTTGTTGTTTGCTTGTGAATTTACTTTTCTGTATTGGGTGATTACCCTAATAATAATCATAATAATAATAATATTAATAATATCAACATCAAGTGGTAACTGAGTCTTGCATTAATTAAGGTTTTCAGTTGAGAATCCTTAAATAGCTTAATTAGGTGAGTAAAATGCGCCATAATTTAACAGTAAATATCTGAGTGATCTTCGCATATTATTTTTGTGGAATTTTATAAATTATGATTTTAATTTAAAACTTTATATTGGGAGTTTTTAAATTTATTTATATTCCTTTTTGTTCATAAGTTTATCACAGTTTTCCGTTGGTTCAAGGCAAAAGAAAAGATAAATTAGTAAATCTGATCATTATTTTCAAATACTCCATCAGGAATCATCAAAATCGTGTACTCCTAAACATCAGGCTCCAGTTCTTATGTATAATGAAAAATTATTCATTATACTTCTGTATAAGGAAGAAATTATTCATTATACAAAAGCTCTATCAAAACTTCATCTCTATCTCAAATTAGAACCCGTAGGGACGTCCGCTCCAAAGCTCCCTGAATTGGCGAAGCATTTCACTGACTCCAAGAAGACTGGAGACAGTTTTGCCCTGTTCTGTTCCGTTCAGGCTTCGCCCGTCCCACAGCACAGGTACGGGAATGGTGGGGGGGCGGGGTGTTGGAATGTAGCATGGAGACCAGGCCTGTTTTTGAAGTGGTTGGGGAGACAGTATTGTGCGAATTTGAACTAAGAGACATCTTCGATTGAAAACTTGTCAGGAATGGTGTCAGTGTAACTTGACAACTTGTCAGGAATGGTGTCATTGTAACTTGAAAACTTGTCAGGAATGGGGTCAATGTAACTTGAAAACATGTCAGGAATGGGGTCAATGTAGCTTGAAAACTTGTCGGGAATGGTGTCCATGTAACTTGAAACCTTGTCAGGAATGGGGTCAATGTCACTTGAAAACATGTAAGGAATGGGGTCAATGTAACTTGAAAACTTGTCAGGAATGGTGTCCATGTAACTTGAAAACTTGTCAGGAATGGGGTCAATGTAACTTGAAAACTTGTCAGGAATAGGGTCAATGTAGCTTGAAAACTTGTCAGGAATGTGGTTTAAATTGTAACTTGAAAACCCTGGTTTTTTTTTTTTTTTTGAAAGGTGTTCGGTAGATTGAGGTTAAGACTATAGCAGACAGATTGATAAGGGCACTGGTAATGTAACTTGTGGACCAGGTAAGGGGGTAAAGGATTACCTCCTCGAGGTCCTTCTATTTTTCATTTTAGGAGGTAGCAGACAATTTTGTCATACGTTTCTTAGCGTGTAAGACACTCAGTTTAAAGAAAATGGTCCAACTATCTATCTATCTATCTATCTATCTATCTATATCTATATCTATCTATATATATATATATATATATATATATATATATATATATATATATAGTTTTCTTCTCATATTTTACTATTTGAGGAGGATTCATTTTTAACACATCTTTCAACGTCCGCGCAGAACATTTTTTTTATTTTATTAATATTTTTATTTTCTCATAATTTTAGGTTAGTATTAATTTGTCGAAATGAAAAATATAATACCAACCCAAAAGTTATAAAAAATAAAAATGGAAATCTCTTAATTTGAATTTCCAAGTTAAACTTTTTATTTTCAAGGCTCCTGTTCTGTCAGATTTTAGATGTGACTAAATAATAAATATAATACCAATATATATATATATATATATATATTATAAAATATTATATAAAAATATATAAATATCTTAATATATGTTGTGATGTTATTTTTAGCCCCAAGTCGGCTAAAGTCTCTCCTCCAAAGAAAAACTCATCAACGAAGTGAAAAAGGCTGCCACAAGCTTCGCTCTCTTGTGCAACGTGCAGGCTTCTCCATTGTTCTACAGCATTAATTCCTAAGTTTGAGGGCACAGGTAGTGGGATACAGTATTGATTCATAAGTCTGAGGCACAGGTAGTGGGATGCAGTATTAAATCATGAGTTTGTGGGTACAAGTAGTGGGATACAGTATTAATTCATAAGTCTGAGGG
Source organism: Macrobrachium rosenbergii (assembly GCF_040412425.1). NCBI lineage: Eukaryota > Metazoa > Arthropoda > Malacostraca > Decapoda > Palaemonidae > Macrobrachium > Macrobrachium rosenbergii. The sequence goes on from NC_089773.1 coordinate 7,805,364, forward strand.
CACAGGTAGTGGGATACAGTATTAATTCATATGTTTAGAACGGACAGTGGGATACAGTATTAATTCATAGGTTTTAGATCACATGAAGTGGGGTACAGTACTAATTCATAAGTTTTAGGGCACAGGTAGTGGAATACAGGATTAATTTATACGTTTTGGGACACAGGGAGTGGAATACAGCATTAATACATAAATTTGAAGACACAGGGAGTGGGATTTTTTCTTTATATCGCCTTGCAAAGATGAATATATCCTTAGTGTTGGCTCCATTTGATATAAATCAATTTTGTCAGAGCACGGGTAGTGGGATACAGTATTAATTCGTAAGTTTTAGGGCACAGGGAGTGGGTTTGCTTATTGAAATACCTTGCAAACATAAGGACCTAATTAGAGTTTATCTGATTTTATTTAGAGCCATTTTGTAAGAGCACAGGAAGTGGGATTTAATATTAATCCATTGAGGACACAGGGAGTGGGTTCTGTTATTGCTGTGGCCACTCAAACATAAAGAGGTAACGAGGGTTTGTGTGATTTTGTTTAAAGATATTTTTTTAGAGCACAGGTAGTGGGATTTCGTATTATTTCATAAGTTTGAGGAACAGTGGTTTTGTAACTTCCATTACCTCACAGGTGTATTATTTAATTTTATTTCAAGCTATTTTGTGAGATCACAGGTAGTGGGGTTAGTTATTGTTTCACGCTGAAATCCCAAGAGCACAGGGAGTGTGGCTTTATTGCCGTACTGATGTAGATGTCGTTATTATCACGTTCTAATCTTTGTGATTGTAATTAATAATACTATTTTATTTACTATTTTATTTACGTTGTTCTGTCTCCTTAAGATAAGTAAACACAAGCTAAATAATTACGTCATAACCCGGGTATAAAGATGCTGTCTATATCCTTCAAATTTGTTTGTTTACAAACAACATTCAGCTCCTTGTTTACGTCGATGTTGGTAAGTGCCAACATTGATTTATTTTTGCGTGACGAAATGACCTTTAAAAAAACCACTAGATTCGGTGGGAACTTCCGCTCCAAAATTAACGACCCGGGACAAGCACGTGACGGAAGACAAAATTGGAGGAACCAGTTTTGCCCTCTTCTGCACCGTCCAAGCTTCGCCGCTTCCTGAATACAGGTAGATTACCTTTAGGACACAGGTAATTGGGGAATTCGTGTCTTGAACAAGTATTGTAAGCAATTCCGGTTTCAGAATACAGGTAGAATACTTTTGGGACTGGTAAATGGGGAATCCGCGTCTTAAACAGGTATTAAGCGATATTAAGCTTTTTTCTGGCCACAGAATACAGGTATAATACTTTTAGAACACAAGTAATTGGGGAATTCGTGGCATAAACAGGTAATGTAAGCTATTCTGGTTGTAGAATACAGGTAGAATCTTCGAGTCACAATAATTTATTGTAACCTCGTCTGGTCCTAGAATACAAGTAGAATACTCTTAGGGGACGAGTCATTGGGGAATTCGTGTCTTAAACAGGTATCGTAAGCTATTCTGGTTCCTAAATACAGGTAGAATACTTTTAGGATACAGTTAATTCGGAATTCGTGTCTTGAAGAAGTAGCAAGGTCTACGGGTATAGTAATACATGTAGAATAATTTTAAGGACATAGGTTAATTTGTAATTCGTGCCACAAACAAGAAATAAGCAATTCAGGTTTCAGAATACAGGCAGATTACTTTCAGAACACAGTACAGGTAGTAAGATACTAGAGGTATGGTTTGTGATATCAAATTTCAGGTTTTTCTCTAAACTTATACCTGTTTTGGAATACAGGTACAGTACCTGTAAAACTCCCCATGGAATGATTTTTGTCTTAACACAGGGAGTAGGGTAACCTCCAACCACGTGTTTTTAAGCACAGGCAGGGGGGGTATTGCGTCATATGTAAACAAAATCAGCTGACGATTGCGTCATAGGCTGACACACTTCATAATGATCTGCGTTCCTTCTTTTTTTAGTTACCACTATTTCTTCCTGAGAGGGTAGGCAGATGGGAGTGGCAACTTTATGCCCATTTTCATGACCCCCCCCCAAAGGGCAAGGGAAGGGATAAGGGTCAAAGGTCTTGACCCGTCTCAGCCTCTTGTTGAAGGCAGGTTCAAGTTATGTGACCTTCTTCATCATTCCCAGACTCCTTATTGAATATAGCAGCTAATCACCGTAAGGTAATTTATTTGTTTATTTGTTTACTTAACAAAAGAACCAGTTGGAACCTCGATTCCTAAATTCCCGTCCAAAGAGCGTCTCGTGAACGAGGTGAAATCGGCAGGAACCGGTTTCACCCTTTTCTGCACCGTGCAGGCTTCCCCACCTCCTGTGCACAGGTAATTCTTCTTTCAAATTCTTAATTACTGATGATAATGATATTAGTAATACTGGTCTTTCTTTTGGGTGGGTAACCCCCAAGAAATGGCAAGCATCGTTGGGTAGCAGCGGGTCACATTGAGACTTGAGAAGGCAGGAGATTGAGTGAGAGTAGTTCGGGGATTTTTTATTCATTTCTATTCATGTTTATTATCTGTGTACTTTCAATGGTCTGCGGGTAATATTCAAGTTCCTTGTTCCGAGAGAGAGAGAGTGTGTGAGTGAGTGAGTGTATACGAAGGTGTATGTCATACAAAAATACCTCAAGATGAATTTCACTATTTCAATAAATCCCAGAACCCGTCGGTTCGGCCGGGCCGAAATTCCCTACGGGGAAAAAGATCGAGTTCCCATTGGTCAAGGAAGGAAGCTCGACCAATCTCCTTTGCCAGGTGTCGGCACACCCACCTCCTCGCTTCAGGTATATTTTGTATTCATTTTTTTTTTAAATCTTGTGGAATTTATCAGTAACTGGTTGTCTTGTTTTGTTCAAAATTCACCATTCTCTTAGGGATTTATCTGTAGGAATAAAAGGGATTTTAGGACATTACTCTGTTCCAAACGTTTGTCAGGGGAAATATTTTATTGCTGCTCGTACCAGACTGCTAAGGTATGTTGCACGTTTCACGAAGATGGCTTTTTTTTTTAAACTTATTTCGACCACCCTCCCTTATCCGGACTCCGGATGGCTAGTACGTGGTCGCTACCTCTAATTCGGACTTGGGATATGTCGTAGTCAAGTCACCTCTCTCTCTCTCTCTCTCTCTCTCTCTCTCTCTCTCTCTCTCTCTCTCTCTCTCTCTCTCTCTCTCTCTCTCTCAAGGAGAAAAAGAATAAAAAAAACAACTGTCACTTCTAGGAATCATTGACGAGAAGAGAAAAGAATAATATGAAAAAGAGAAAAGACTATTTTTGCCCAGTTGTGGGCGAAGGGACGGCACATAAATCCATACGAGGTAGCTCTCTCTCTCTCTTTCTCTCACTCTCACACACGCTCTCTCTCTTTCAAGGTCACCCCTTCCCCCTCCCTCATCTCCTTCCTCCTCTCTCTCTCTCTCTCTCTCTCTTTCAGTCAGGGTCTTGCCCGCTCTTTAACCATATGAGTTAGTCAGCTGACGCCAGACTGCGTGGTGGCGTGAGTTGCCAAACGCCGCTTTTGTGTTTACATTGTTTATTTATTTACGAGTTTGCAGAAATAAATATTTTAGACTTCTTGTGTACGTATCTTTGAAGCTCTTCAAATACAGTTTCGTGTTTGTGATAAGTTTAGCCTAGATTAGAAACCATTTATGCATTCTTTTTGAAGAATTGTGGAATTAATCCCGCCTTCAGCAATTATCTAACGTCTGGCAGCCGTGCCCTACCCCTTCACTCGACTGGAATATGGGAATACTATCTTCAATATTTTAGTATTTGAAGTAAATTCCATGGAATTGGTGCCGGGAGCCATATGAAGGCTCCTGTTCCGCCCTTTTGGAGGTGCAGCGGAATTTCGGAATGCCGAGAAAAATAAGAATTTGGCTTTTGTTGTGATAATCATGATGGGAAGATAGTTCTAGATGATTTGGTGTGAAGGGAACGCACCTTCCCACAGGTAATTTTGGCGTCAGAGCTTAATAATATTTGCTCAATGAAATCAGTTCCATAGACATTAATATAATTTTTTCAACTGCGTTATTTTCCGTTAATGTGAAAGAAGCAGACAGCTGATTAAAAAAGTGTTGACCTAACCTAACTTAACTGAAGAATATTGTAAATTTGACCTGACCTGACCTCAGATCTTAGGAATATATGCATAACAGATGCCTTAGAATTATTAATAAATTTTTTTACTACATACTGTTAACAACCTTCGATTCTAAGTGTACTTGAGAAAGGAGTAGGCAGATAATAAAAAACGTTGACCTAACCTAACTTAACTGAAGAATATTGTAGTTTTTTGACCTGACCTGACCTGACCTTAGATCTTGGGAATATGTGCATAGTAGATTCCTTAGAATCATTCACTTAGTTTTTTTTACTGCATTCTATTAACAGTCTTCGATTCAAATTATGCTTTAGAAAGGAATAGAGCTAATTAAAAAAATGTTACCTAACCTAACACAGAACTAAGAAATATTTGTAGAAGCATTATCATGATATCAACAAAATTAAAAGCTTTATTTATTAAGAGAATTTTACTGCATTCTATTCACAGTACTTGATTCATATTGCCAACCCAACCTAACTTACAACCACGGAACAATTATAGAAGCGTCCTCATAATATCAGCAAAAGCAAAGGCTTTATTTTCAAGAGCATTCCACCGCCACTCCTGCAACCTCCCTTTGCCTTTACTTTATGCAAATTAAACCCGTGTTGTTATTCATTGTCCCCTTAAAGCTGGGGTGTCGAGCAGTGCACCGAGAGTGCCACTCTTGGCACTCACCAATACGGTCAAGGATGCCCAGGGGCAGAGTCTCACTTTGCCTTGCAATGCCCAGGCACATCCCATACCCTCCTTCAGGTAACGTGACATTTAAGTGCTTGTTATGAATTCAGCTTCTTGATTTTCTTTTCTCTTTTCGTCCCGTGAAAAAGGTAGGTTGTAGAAAACAATTAATTTGGGGGTATGGAAGATGATTAAGTAAATAATTAATGAAAATGTTGGTTGATTAATTAGTAAATTTATTTCACGTCGGCAAATTCAGAAACTCGGCACATTGCAGATTAGAGAATTTGGTTGTAATAAAAAAACAATTGACAGATTAGAGAGAATTGATAATCACATATTGACCAGTTGGCAGATTGATTACAAAATTTAGTGCAGCCGTACAAGAAGTGAGTTCATTGATTGACTTGGTTAACTGGCGTCTCACCACAGAGGGGTAAAAGAACCATGGTCTACCTGTGCAGACAACCTGTCGATGGACCATCAAAGGAAAAACGGGGTAATTGATTGATCTATAGAGCTCAAATGTGGGTCAGTGACTTTGTGACTGGTAGACTTTCAAGTTAAAGGGTATTGTAGTTCGCTTTCTGCGTAATTGTTTTTTTTATTTCATTTTACTTTATTTTGTTTTGGTTTCTACGCCGTTGGTAAATACGACCACGTTGCCGTATGCACCAGACTGCTAAGGATTATTGGGAGTCAAAGTCTGATAGTTTAAACACACACACACACACACAACTATGACCTACTGTAACTTGAACCAAAACCAATACTGTAACTTGAACCAACCACTAAACACACACACTTAATGAGTAATTGCTACTTGAACCAGACCACCAACGTTTGTTGCAAGGCAAGGGTGGTGTCAATCAAACCATTGCTGCTTGAACCAGACCTCTAATCTTTGTTGCAAGTCAAGGGTTGTGTCAATCAACCCATTGCTAGTTGACTCAGACCTCTAATGTTTGTTGCAAGGCAAGGTTGGTGTCAGTCTAACCATTGCTGCTTGAACCAGACCTCTAATCTTTGTTGCGAGGCAAGGGTGGTGTCAATCTAACCACTGCCGCTTGAACCAGACCTCTAATCTTTGTAGCGAGGCAAGGGTGGTGTCATTCTAACCATTGCTGCTTGACCCAGACCACAAATGTTTATTGCAAAGACAGGGGATGCCACCTCAACGCTTAGCCCTCCTAATTTATCCGAATTTAGGACCACATTGAGTTCATAGACTCATGAAAGACTTGTTACTATTAAAAATAAATGTAAAAAATATGAAAAGATTAACAAATAATTCTTCACAACGACCCCAAACAGAACCAATGGCCAGTGCTGCCCCCCAGGTAGCCATGACTGCCCGCCTGTCGACTAATATCCGCCTACAACAGGAGAGCTTTGCCCTTTTGTGCCCGGCCCAGGCTCACCCTCTGCCCTCCTACAGGTAGATTAGGTGGTGGGGTGTGTGTGTGTGTATGTGCATGTGTGTTTATGTTTGCATAGGCGTATAGGTTCTATTTTCTTTGAGTATGGTTTGTTTGTGTGGTTGTAGGCAAGAGTATGTTTGTGTCGTTTGTGTGTGTGTATATAGTGTGTGTATGTATGTGTATATACATAAATATCCATCTGTAGACTATTTATTCATTTGAAAAAACATATCTCATTTTCTTTTGAATTTCATTAAAGAAACTTCACTGTTTCTTGGTAGTACTTTTCACTACTACACTTGATAGTATCTTTTCATTCATTTCCAAAGAATGAATGAAAAGATACATCACTATTTCATTCATAAAATCCATCGACGTAGTTTGTAAGATTATTCTCGTCAGTACGCAGTTCGTAAGCGGTCGTCTTCCGTTGGTAAGTTAGTTGAATAGTTTAGTTTCCCCTCTCTCTCTCTCTCTCTCTCTCTCTCTCTCTCTCTCTCTCTCTCTCTCTCTCTCTCTCTCTCTCTCTCTCTCTTAATGAATTTTTGTAGTTTTGGTTGAGAATCGTGTTCTCAAAATGACGATGTAGCAATTTTGAAAAATTAGTAAAAATGGACTTGGTGTATATATGAAAAATAAAAATTCGTTTTATTATTATTATTATTATTATTATTATTATTATTATTATTATTATTATTATTATTATTATTATTATTATTAAGTCCGCTTGATCCCAAACATTCAGGACCCTCAAATGACTGGATAGTGTCTTGTGTCATGTTAGTGTAATAAGATCTCTCTCTCTCTCTCTCTCTCTCTCTCTCTCTCTCTCTCTCTCTCTCTCTCTCTCTCTCTCTCTCTCCTTCCTCCATCAGCTGGGATGTCCAGCGCTGCCCCCAAGGTCCCTGTTTTGGCCAAGCTGAACCAGTACTCGAAAACCCAGGGGGAGAGCTTTGCCCTTCCTTGCGATGCCCAGGGGTATCCAGTGCCCTCTTTCAAGTACGTATTTGTTAGGGCGTCAGTTGGTTTGTGTTCTTTGTTGCTGGTTTGGGGTCTTTGTGGTTTGTGAAACGGTTTCATATGTATTATTTACGTATTCAAAAGTTAGACTGGATGCAAAGTGATTATGTATCCGTCTTTGAACGGTTTCCTTTTAATAGCAGAAAGTCTGCAGTCATTTGTTTTTATTCTTTTGTATTCTTAGTTTGCTCCGTGTTCTGCTGCCCTTCGATATTGCGACGCCAGGTAGGCGTAAAATGCAAATAAATACATGTTTGTTTTCATGACATTTGCGAAGATATTCTTAAAATCTTTTAAGGTTTTGTTCGTAGATTAGATTAGATGATGTGAGTTTCCTTGTTCAGTATTTTATATTATATATACATATATATAGTATATACATACACACATACACGTATATATATAATATATATACATATATGAAAGCTTTAATTATAATAGCGCGTTTGTTGAAATGATTTTACCATTATCAATAAAACGTTAAGATAAAGATTTTACATATTTAAACGTAAACATAAAGAATTTATGGATCACGTATTTATAAACAAAATGAATAACGAAAGATTTATTTACTGAAGCGCGTTTGTTCATAATTTTCACCACCGTATCCGGGCGGGGCGGCGGGTGGATGGGGTACCATCTCACTTACAAGGCAACGAGAAATGTAAAGTTAAATCAAGTCATTTCTGTTCACACTTACTGAAATTTCTGCCTTGTGTACCAAGACGCCCTTGTCCAGTGGGCCCCCCAAGGTGCGAGAAGAAGCTACCCTGAGGGAATATAAGAAGTCCTCCGGGCACAGCTTTGCCTTGGCATGCCAGGCCCAGGGGTATCCAGTGCCCTCCTTCAGGTAGGTCTCGTAATAATGCTGCCCAGGGTATCAGGAGCCAGTTATGAAGGCAAGTTTTCAGTTCAGAACAGGTAGGTTTGGTAGCGACTGTGTGAATGATGTAGGTGTCTCTTGATTTGTGCTCATACCAAGAGCAGTAATGCTCGGCGAAGCCGTATTATTAGTAATATTGGATATTCAGAACTTGATTTACTTCTTGGAGCACAGAGGAAAGCAAGAGAATCCCATATGACGACTGCAACCTCTCGGTTTATAGCTTATGTGGTACCGGTGGGCATGTCAGTGACTTAATTATGGGGCTGTACTCGACATGAGCAGTAATGCTTACTATTATTGTAGTATTGAAATCAGAACTTGATTTACTTCATGGAATACAGAGGAAAGCAAGAGAATTCCGTATAGAGGCCGTAACCTCTCCATTTAATGCTTGTATAGTTTGTGTAAAGACACTAGAAAATTTAATAGAACAATCTTTGTCCCCTCAAGCGACGCCAAGTTACGAAATACAATCAATCAATCCCTTCCTCAGCTGGACCTATCTTTACATAACTTTATGTAGGCTCCTCCTACTTTGCAACGCCAGATAATGCCAGACCAATCACTCAACTCCCTTCTCCATAGCTGGAATGTCTAGCGCAGCGCCAAAGGTTCCTGCCCAGGCCAAGTTTGACCAGTACATGAAGCCCAGCGGGGGAGGCTTCGCTCTCACATGCGAAGCCCAGGGCTTCCCCGTGCCGGAGTTCAAGTAGGAAGATGTGTTTTTGTTAGTTTGTGTGTGTTTGTAAAGCTTGTGTGTGTGTGTGTTTGTGAAGCATTTTTTTTTCTTGGTGACAAGGCTTAGACCAGATGTGAATGTAAGCAGAGAGAGAGAGAGAGAGAGAGAGAACCAATTTCACATCCTGCCCCACAAAGGGAAATTTTGAGAGAGAGAGAGAGATTCATTTCATCTCTAACCCCACTTAGGGAAAATATGATGAGAGAGAGAGAGAGAGCCAATTGACGTCAAACCCCACGAAGGGTAGATTGGCTGAGAGAGAGAGAGAGATCATTTCACGTCCAACCCCACACACATGGAAAATCTGAGAGAGAGAGAGAGAGAGAGAAGTCGTTTCACATCCAACCCCACAAAGGGAAATTCTGAGAGAGAGAGAGAGAGAAACTCATCTCACGTCACACCCCACAAAAGGAAGATCGCACAGAAAAAAATTAAAAGCTTAATGATGTAGGTTATAAGTGAGAAAACCTTTCCGTCTCATGTCGGCACAGAAGCATGATAGCCCTTTTATTTTTGCTGAATTTTGAACTCGGCATTTTATGCTGGTTAGGGAACATCGTCTGGAAAATACATTTCAAGTCTAGTCTAGCTAAGGGAGGCTCAGAAATAGATGTGTCTGGGTTCCATTTTAATTTTTTAAGTAACAAGTTTTGCAAAGTGACCTGACGCCGTTTTGGCTCTTGCTGGGAACGAAAAAGGTCGTTGTTATTTTGGGGATATAGATAAAATTTTCTGTGGAGTTGGGTGACTAACAAGTTTCAAATTCCACGTAGTGTCTGAGTGTTTAAATCTATCTGGCATTCTATCTAACTATCTGTCTCTCTTTATATATATATATATATATATATATATATATATATATATATATATATATATATATATATATATATATATATATATATATATATATATATATATATATATATATGACCTTTTCATTTAAATATTTTTTTATTTATTCCTCCATAAATTTTTAATTCTTGAAGTGTCGTGAATGTTCGATCATCACATCTCCTGAAACCAGGCAGGGGTCCTACTCATCCCAAGTTAGGAAAAGAAAAAGGACGTAGGTAATATCTCTTAATCTATTTTCACACACACAAAAAAAAAATCTCTTTGTAGACGCCCTTTCAAGTGGTCCTCCAAAGGTCCCGGAACAAGCCACCCTTCTGGAGTACAAGAAGCACTCGGGGCAGAGCTTTGCCATGGCATGTCTTGCCCAAGGGTACCCCATACCCTCCTTCAGGTAGGATTTTGAATGGAGTCCTCAATTTTCCAAAAACTGGAGGTTCTTAGATTTGGTTTAAATGAACATCCTTTATTTAATGCAGATTCTTATCCAGGATTTTAAGAACATACAAAGGGCTTGAGACCAAGGTTCTTACGAGCGCCCTATCACCTGGGGGCCTGTTTCATGTAGGATCCTACAAAAGAATTAAGTGTAGATCCCTGGCAGTATTTAGGATTACCTGTGTTTTTAGGTTGTTTTAAATACTGTTTAATTATGCATCCTTTCGCGAACGTAAACATTTTAAAAACGTGCCCTGGAACTTCGGGAATATATCTCCTTCTATGCAGTCACGCCCTGAGTCTTCTGTATGTGGTGGGAGGAAATGGGTTGGGGGGTGGCATCCCCCACACCCTGTTCAGGTCATATAGGATCTCTGTTAGGTTAGGTTAGGTCAGATTTACAGAAGGATCTACTGACTTCCGGCTTATTATTGCTGAGTATATTTATATATTTGTCTAATTTGTTAATTTACCTTTATATATTTATTTACTTTTTTATTCATTTCTATCTTGTCTCTTTTTCTGGGCTTACTGTTCTGCATTTCAGTGACCTCCCAGGCTTGCTTCATATGAATATGTTTACGAAAATTGAATATAATATTAATAATAATTCATAAAATTTTCATAATAGCACGATTCACAAAAATGGTGAAGAAATCCACAGTGGTTTAAGTTTAAATATATATACAAACGTTTGTATGCATATTTCTAATATACATTTACACTTAAATCAGTAATAATAATAATAGGTGCCGTAAGCGTTTTAAACAGATCGAAAGCGGGTATGTTTTTATATATTGCCAGTTGGTATGTTTTTTTTTTAATGCAAATAGGTCTTGGGTACATTTTGCATTGGTACATTTTAATGTGCCCCGGTTTCATTTGAGAAATTTTATTGTTTATTCGTGTCATAAAAAGACGACATTAGTATTTTTGGTCCAGTATTGACTAATATTTAAGATGTTATTTTTTTTTATATTTCCCTTTTGGCAAAATCATAATTCTCACGTCAAAGCCATATTTTTTTTATAATCATTTAGACTTTTAGACATTTCCGTTTTGATTCATAATGTGTCGCAATAAGACTCGAAAATTTGAGGATATTATAGAAATTATTCAAACTTTCATTTTAGATTTTCATTTGATTCCCATTCTTTCGTCAAAAACACTTGATTCGAGTTTTGATTCGTAATGGGCCACAATAAGACTTGAAAAGGCAGCATAGTTAATTAAATAAGATAGATATCACTATTGGTTAATCCTCGTTCAAAAGATCTTCGTAGGGGATAGTGTCGTCAGTGAACCTCACGTGGTGCACTGTAGGCATTACTTAAGGTTCTTTGCAGCGGCCCTTCGGCCACAGGCTGCAACCCCTTTCATTTCCTCTGTTACTGTACCTCCATCTTATTTTCGTACTCTCTAAATAATAGATTCTTCCGTCTTATTTTTCCTGTTACTTAACCCTCAGTTTCCGTTTCAGGTCCCAGTCCCACTTGGCCTTTAACCTATACTCTATTCCATTCCATTTCTTGAAGCATAGTAACTCTATCTGGGCACTCTGTCCATATTTTTTTTATTTGACACTGGGCACACTTCACAAATGCCAGACGCCCTCTCAAGTGGCCCTCCGAAGGTGCCCGCCCAGGCTACCCTGCTCGAGTACAAGATGAGCCGTGGGCAGGGCTTTGCCATGGCGTGCCAGGCCCAGGGGTATCCCGTGCCCGCCTTCAGGTAGGTCGTGATGTTATGGTACTAAGGTATAGAGACAAGTATGGATTGATTTAATAGCGCAGTAAGTTAGTAATAGTCTCTCTCTCTCTCTCTCTCTCTCTCTCTCTCTCTCTCTCTCTCTCTCTCTCTATATATATATATATATATATATATATATATATATATATATATATATATATATATATATATATATATATATATATATATATATATGTGTGTGTGTGTGTGTATATACATGCATACGGACAGACACATTCATACATGCATTCATGTTCATTTTATCTAAAAATATGGAATGCTTAATCTTCTTCCATAATATTTTTATATTGGGAAAATAATTTCCATTTTTTTGACATCTACTATTACTATTTATTATTATATTCTTCTTCTTCTTCTTCTTCTTCTTCTTCTTCTTCTTCTTCTTCTTCTTCTTCTTCTTCTTCTTCTTCTTCTTCTTCTTCTTCTTATTATTATTATTATTATTATTATTATTATTATTATTATTATTATTATTATTATTATTTCGGACGAGCGACTGAAAGAGACACCGAAGTTTCTTACAAACTCGAAGAAATCCATTTGCATTTCTGATTAGGATTAGGTCTTGGGGAGATTGCCTCTTGCAAGATGGATTATCCGGTTTAAGATCAGATGGGAAAGATGTTTACCTCTCTCTCTCTCTCTCTCTCTCTCTCTCTCTCTCTCTCTCTCTCTCTCTCTCTCTCTCTCTCCTCTGCAAGGTTTTCGTTGTATTGGACAAGATTTTTCTAATTTATTTGACATATTTATCTTTATTATAATTGATATATATATATATATATATATATATATATATATATATATATATATATATATATATATTATTCTTTGGTGTTGGTTAACCCATGAAGTGAATTACTTAACTGATAGCCAGTCGACTGCAGTAGGTAGCAGCCAGGTTTGTGAAGGTCTTGGAGTATGCAACCTCATTCCCAAAAGTTGATTTATTTATTTATTTATTATTTTATTTATTTATATTTATTTATTTATTTATTTATTTACTCGTGAAATCGTACTAAGAACCAAGGGTCCCCTTACCCAGGAAATCTCTTGAATGTTTAAACTTGATGAGTAACAAACCACCCTAAAACCATTCAGAGGCGTTGTCCAGTGGCCCACCAAAAGTTCCCGACCAGGTGAAACTCGTACAGTACACAAAACGTGCCCAGGAGGGCTTTGGTATGCTCTGCCAGGCCCAGGGATACCCTCTCCCTGCCTTCAGGTGAGTTAGTCTGCATTCTGTTAAGGTGTGGGAAGCCTTCTTGTGACCCATTGCTCGCTGGGGGCGAGGTTAACTTGGGTCATTGGGTATGAAAAGGATAGCTGGATATTTTCGGGAGAGGTCAACTTAGTTCATTTAGTATGAAAAGGGTAATATGGTATTTTGGGGGAAGGTCAACTTAGTTCATTTAGTATGAAAAGAATAACTTGGTATTTTGGGGAGAGGTCAACTTAGATCATTTATTATGAAAAGGATTATTGGGTAATTTGGGGAGAAGTCAACTCAGGTCATTTAGTATGATGAAGGTAATTAGGTATTTGACTTAACAGGTCATAAGGGGGTGTTTAGTAAAGCGTGGGGTGGTACGTGGTTTATAAATCTCTCTCTCTCTCTCTCTCTCTCTCTCTCTCTCTCTCTCTAATGTTTATTAGATTTATTTAGAAAATGTTCAGAGAAATAAAAAAATGGTGTATTTTGTAAGGTTTGATATCTGATTCATTTAAAGTTTACGAAAACGGAAAACGGACGAAGAATTAAGAGCTGAAAGTAAATAAAAACGAATCAACTTTACAGGAGGGGATTCTCCACTCTCTCTCTCTCTCTCTCTCTCTCTCTCTCTCTCTCTCTCTCTCTCTCTCTCTCTCTCTCTCTGTGAAAATGGCATCACTTGGGAGACTTTATGATGTAATCGGCACTTTATCCCAACTTTACGGCACCCGATAAAGTGTCAGTAACACCGGCCCTTATGACCCGTCCCGTCCAGATGCCTTGTCAAGTGGACCTCCCAAAGTGGCCGACGTTGCCAAATTCAACCAGTTCACCAAGGACCTGGGAGACAGCTTCGCCGTCCTGTGCGAAGCCCAGGGCTTTCCTGTTCCGGGCTTCAGGTCAGTTTTTGGGCTTTGAGTTCGACCAGTCTTGTGACAGGCCAGGTCAGTATGTTAGGATATGTTGAAGGGTTTATTCATCTTCAGTGAATGTCTGTTGAATTAGGTCAGTATGTACGTTGGGTTTTTTTTTTTTTTTTTACACGTCAGGTCAGGTCAGGTCAGTCTTTGGGCCTTAAGATGAACTGTCTTTTCAATATGTCAGGTCAGTTCGTTAGGGTTTGATGAAGGGGTTTATTCATCATCAGTTCAAGATTTTTTTATCTGTGTTAGATGATTTAAGCATTATTTACCTTCAGTTCAGTTTCTTCACAAGTCAAGTCACCAGTTTACAAAGGCGGTTTTGCCTTTCAGGTCAGTATTTGTGTTGTTTTGGATGGATTGTATGACTGTTCAGGTCAGTTTTATTGAACTTCGTCTGCATTTATGTTGTTACTTGAACTGTTCACGTTTGTCAGTTCAGTATTGTTGGACTGCTCGAGTTAGTTCACGCCTCAGGTCAGTTTTTATGTTTTTAGTTCTATGTTCCACTCGTCAGGTCAGTAGAATTGGTTTCAAGTCATATTTCATGTTTTAGTTGAACTGTTCCACTCGTCAGGTCAGTTAAATTGGTTACAGGTAACTTTTCATGTTTTAAATTGGTTTGTTCCATTCCTCAGGTCAGTGAAATTGGTTTCAGGTCATTTTTAATTTTTTGAGGTGCACTGTTCTATTCGCCAGGCAATTAAATTGGTTTCGAGTTATTTTTCACGATTTAAATTGGGCTGTCCCACTCGTCAGGTCAATTAAATGGTTTCAGTATTTTTTCACGTTTTAAATTGGGCTGTTTCTTTCCTCAGGTCAGTTAAGTTGGAGTTCTTTGACCTGTTTTAGCCTTCAGGTCAGTTTTTGTTAACAAAAATTTTTTTTTAATTAATCAGTATGCGTTTGACTGTAACAAATCAGACCGGTATTGTGGTGTAGTTATATTTATCCCAATTGTTTTTTAGCCACACTGTTTAACCATCAAGTCAGTTTTGTGATTTGACTTTAGCTGTTTTATTTCTCATGTCAGTATTTCTAATTTCTGTTTGACTTTCACCTGTTAGGTCATAGTACCTGAAAAGTCTTATTGCTTAGGTCAGTATTTGTGTTTCAACAACACTTTAACACTTCGCAGTTGTAAATTCATTGAACTTGTTCATTATACAGGTCAGTATTTTCATGTAGAACCTCAGGTTCTACATGAATGGTCATTGGACTGTTTAGAATTCAGTTCTGGATTTGTTCTCACATCTAATAATTTGTAGGGTTTGAAGGTTATTTTCAAATATGGTTATTTTACCTAATTTCTTGTTATTTTTATTGGTTAATTGTATGTTTATAATGTAGGCATTTTCTTTTCCACTGCAAACATTTTGAAAGAATATTTTTCATTCACTGTTACATCAGATTTATATAGAAGTAAACAGTTTTGTTTTTTTACAGCATTATAGAATATGTTAGTATAAAATGCAAGGCATTTGCAACTGGACGTTGATGGGTTGTTTTCCGACTTAATTTGGCGTCTGTTTTTATTCGCGAAAATTAAAAATGAATTTATTCCAGTAGCAAGTTCCTTGATGGACATCTCACGGAAGAAATTCTTGACTGCTTAGTGACGTTTAGATTTATCATTGCAAACTTGTAGTAGAATTCTTGTACTCAAATCCGAAATTCTTCGGATTTTGAAACTATTTCATACTGAATTACAGCATGAATTTGCTTGTAACTTACAGAAATCGCCTTAATATACTGTAAGATTTTCGTTGCAAAACTGCATCGAATTCGAATCTTCAAGTTTTTTTGCAAAGTCACAGAGCAATATTAAGTGCAAAATCCTGTTTATTATTGAGTTTAGAATTCTTTGCTCCTTGTTGAAATATTGGTTGCAATCATTTGCAAATTTCTAGTGTTGCGTCAATCTGCCTGTTGGTCTTTGTTGCGAGATTGCAACAAAATTCAACATCAGAAGCCTTGATTTTCCTGCAAATATTAATGACGTATTTAAATCGTTCCTCTGTTGGTCAAAAGATGGCGTTGCTAGTGGACCTCCCAAAGTTCCCAGGAGAGCTCAGTATGACAAACTCGAAATGCCCCTGGGCACGCCCTTGGCACTCCTGTGCGAGGCGCAGGCGTTCCCGTTGGCCGCCTTCAGGTAGGAGGAAAAATGACAATCTCTTTCTCTCACTCTCTCAGGAATAATTATGTTCAAGACTTATTTATTTTTTAGTGGAATTCACTGGGGATTTTAGGACTCTCTCTCTCTCTCTCTCTCTCTCTCTCTCTCTCTCTCTCTCTCTCTCTCTCTCTCTCTCTCTCTCTCTCAGTCAAGATTATTTTTCAACTCATGTCGCCATGACTTCGTTTTTTGATGCAGTAATGAAAACCATTTTCAACAATTTTCTCTCTCTCTCTCTCTCTCTCTCTCTCTCTCTCTCTCTCTCTCTCTCTCTCTCTCTCTCTCTCTCTCTCTCTCTGTATACCTTTTATGGCCGGCGTGAAGTGTGACCCTACATCCCTACATCCACGGCAACAAACGTTCAAAAACCCTTTATGATTACTGAACTCAAATTCAATTTCGGATTTTGATAAATGCTGGTTAACTCAGACGCTGTTTCGAGCGAGGCTCCAAGAGTCTCTGAATTCGCCAAGAGTCCAACTTTTGTGAGACCTCAAGGATCCAGCTTCGGTCTCCCTTGCCAAGCACAGGCGTTTCCCCTGCCAGAGTTCAGGTAATGTAATTCTGTAATTTTTTTTTTGGGGGATTTCGAGTGATGGTAGCGTCATTCTGTTATATTTGTACGCCGTTTGGAGTTATTGGACTTCTGTCATTTTTGTGAGGGGAATTTCAAGGTCAGGTAATGTAATTCTCTGTCATTTTTCGAGGTCAGGTAATGTAATTCTCTGTCATTTTTCGAGGTCAGGTAATGTAATTCTCTGTCATTTTTCGACGCCAGTTAATGTAATTCTCTCTTTTTTTCGAGGTCAGGTAATGTAATTGTCATTTTTTTTTTAGGTCAGATAGTGTCTTTTTCGAGGTCAGATAATGAAATTCTCTGT